>NW_003298815.1:194086-258328 GCF_000151645.1 Tuber melanosporum | reverse complement strand
AACTTTTCCTTTTCTCAATTGAAGGTAAAATCTATCATCAGAAAGAATATGCCTCTTCACTGTCTCATACTCCACCCTGACTAATCTTGGCCAATTCTCATATCGTTGCTCAATCAAGGAGCTTAACGGACCATCCACACACTCTCAAGTCTCTTTTTCTCTAGTATTTATTACTATTATTACTAACTTATTAGCTTCTTGATCTTTTAAAAACTTCTTGTTAATTCAATAGAAATTTACCTGAACTTTTATCCATGTCTAGGATAGCTTGCACAGCTCTTCGTAATTGAAGTATCTTGCACTGTCATCACTATATCTGCCTTGAAGGAGTTTAGACCTGTGGATAAGTATTCATAGAATTATGAATGCCATCCTCAAATCCAAGCCTTTCAGCTCCTTCATCCTCTTCCTCTAAGAGATATATCTCCTGTTAGAAAATTTCTTCCTATAATTATTTTCTGTTTATTATATATAAACCTATTGTAACTGGAATTGTTTATACCTATGGCTTGTTCCCCATTTACCTCTGGGCTGTCATCGGCAAACTTATCTATGGCTGTAATCTCAGGAGGTATTAGGTGGTGACAACATGTATAGACTCAGAATTGTCTAGGCCAATCAAGATTCGTTTCTGTAGAGGGAGATTGTCTACGAAGGCTTGAACTATACTCCTTTTATTTATAACTACCAAGAGTAAGGCAACATAAGTACAGTAGAATAGAATCATAGAAACAATATTATATTGTTAAGTTCTCTTCTCCATTGCTTGATAATGTGACAATGCTTGCGAGGTACTTCGATATCTATCTTCCATGTGTCAGTATTCGCGGGCTACATTTAACTATCCTAACAACTACGTACTTCTATTATTTAACCTGCAATACAGGATATTCTTCAAAGATAGGAACTCGTAGAGACTCTAAAAATCAGCAGACCTGCTTCTGTAATTACGATATTGCCAACTCACAGTAATACCGTTCTCAATATTAATTATCCAATCATCAGAGTCTTTATACTTATGGACCAGTTCTCAAGTCAAACTTAAGTGGCCTTAATTTTCTCTAGCATTGATAAAATGATCAGTTTCACCTACAGGTGGCACAAATGTTCCTTGCAATAGAAAGGGTTTTCACATGATAAATAATCATGAATCATCGGTATACTATTGTTTCGTACATATAACTCATAGGGTTATATGATTTGTCATGTTACGGTCTGGTAGGTTTCACACATGACTCGAGTATGAGTCGTGGGATGTACACCTGACGAGTATGCCATCCAAGTGTGCCTTGTGAGTATGCCTTGTATATATGATTTATGTTGCGTAGAGGACCACATTATGAGATCATGGGTTTCACACATGTGACCAATTCGGGTGATATGACTACATTGTTATAATTGGACTTTGCGCATGGGACCACTTTAGGTTACATGACTACAGGTGGGAAGAATACTATATAAGGAGATAAGTATGGCTGAGGAGGATAGATTCTTCACCATTTGTTCAAAGTACTTTTCCTACTTATTACTATAATGAATATAAAATACCTTTACATTCTTTGTTATTATCATGACCTTATTTGTTGTTACGCTACAGAGAACTCTTCTCAAAGGTGTTTTAGAAAAAGCTGACGATAGGCATTCCCGATAGAAGACAAAGGTCTTGGGCTATCTGTAATGTAGGCATAGTCCTTGAACTATTGTAAGACTAAGAAGCAGAACAAGAGAAGTATCATTCCCAGTCACCAAAAACTAAAGCAGGGGAACCGGGATTGTTATCTTATAAAGCGTCACCTAGAGTGATACCAATCGACACAAGACAGCATGCTTCAAACCCGACAGGGAAGGTGATATCGATATCTACAATCGAAACCTTAACCTCAGGGGATTTAGCAATGCCTTAGATCACCTTTTGGCAGAGCTCTGGAGGGCAGCAGGTCCAGTAATCGTGGAGAATAGATCACCCGTCAATAGCTTCTTTCCAGAAACTCCACAGCCAGCAAGAATGTGGAGAGCAGTACCTCTTGAGCCACCAGCCCAGGCTGCTGTACCATCAGCTACCAGTGTACTTGGAATGACTGAAGACCAGTTTCAAACATTTCTCGCAGCAAGACGAAATACATGACAAGAGAATATCTAACAGCTAAAGGCCAACAAACTCGATACATACCAAGAAGCCAAAGATAAACTACGAATATTCTTAGCACAATACGAAGAATACTTTGCAGTTAAGAGGTATGGAGAGCATCAAGATGAGATTAAAATTCCCTTTGTGGAATCTCCATTGCAAGAACTGGCAGGACAATAGATCATGCTTTTATAAAATGGAAGAAAACAAAGTGAATAGGTTACTTATGTTGAATTTAAGGCAATCTTCTGGGAACAGTTTAGCAATCCCAATGCGAAAGAAATAGTGAGATGGAAGTTGCAGAAACTCTAACCAAAAACACAGACCTTTTTGGCATACTAGAATGAATGTTGACTATTGGAATACAAGACAGAATTCGCTTATACCACTCTCGATATCCTTTTGCTCAAGAACTATAGTGAGTGATTACAAACACTGTGGAGAATTTCTGACCTGTACTACACAACTTTAAAGTGATTTACAAGATAGGCAATAGTCAAGGAAAGGAAATTGAACATAGTTAGGAACAATTCGGAAAAAACAATAATACAAAGGATGGTTGAATCATCTATGAGTTTGGATGGAACTTTCACACCTGAAGCAGCTCCAAGTGAGAGCAAAGTACTACCACCAGGTAAATCAATAGAATTAGACAAATCAAGAGCAGGATCAGCTCTGAACATATCCGAAGAATAATATGCTGACAGGATGAACGGAAAACTCTGCTTGAGGTGTGGCAAAGCAGGATATCAGATATTGGAATGTAGCAGCCGACTTGACAATGGATACCAAGGGACAAAGGTAGCTGGAAACAATCGCGTGCAGTTTCAGATAAAGAGCAACATCTGTGACATGATTACAGAAGACCTATAGGCGGAAAACAAGGAGAGTTCCCAGTAAATGGCCGTCTGCGAGATCTATGATGCAGGCCTGCCAAACAAATCAAGTTAGCCTACTATTATATAGCACTATACAGACAGCAAGGAGAAGAAGACCGAGATCATGTGATGATTAAGACAAAGATGTACAATGAAAAGCATGAAGAGACAACGATATATGTAATGCTCGACTTGAGTATGACCGAAGATTTAATAGACAAAGAAATCTGTCAGAAAATTCAGCCTCAACGACAAGGAAGCAAAGATGGTAAGACAAGTCTACTTAGTGGACTGGAAGCCAAGCACAATGAGTTCTATATTCCACACGGCAGATATACCAATGGACATTGACAGTGGTGGAGAAATGGCCACCTTCCAAATAGCGGATCTCAAGAACTATGAGATAGTCCTAAGAATACCAAAGTTACGAAGACACAACCTGACTATGGGTTGGAATGAGAATGGAATGACCTTCACCAGCAAACTATGTGCAACACGATACCTCAACAGTTCACCAGTGGTCTACTGCACACCAATAAGAGAAGTAGAAGAAGAAACATTACATGCATGGTTCATGGAGATGTAGCAAGACAAGAGAGTCCGGATACAAAAACTGTACCAAGTGGCAAATCTGCCTACCAAGGGTTCAAAGAAAGCAGCAGGACACAACCTGTATGCCAATGAGAGAACCAAGATACCTGCTAATGGGAAGGCAATGATTGTAACAGGAATAGCCATAGGACTACTAGATGGCACCTATGGATAGATAGCACTCTACAGTGGTCTAGTAGTCAAGCAATGACCTATGACTAATGCAGGAGTAATCAACACTGACTACGCAGATGAAGTCAAAGTCGTCTTGGCCAACATGGCTCAAGAGTACCACAAAGTCCAGAAAGGCAATAGAATCGCATAATTGATCATTGAAAAAATCAGCTATAAAAACCTACAGGAAGTAGCTCAACTGGAGAAAGCTATAAGAGGAAACAAAGTGATTGGAAGTACAAATAAACCTCAGCCTGATACAACAGAAAGAGTTGAGACCAAAGAGATCACAGTATAGGCTTTTGGAAGGTACTATCCCAGAGGAGACACCAATGGGGTTCTTAAATAGATATAAGAAGACGAAAAAGTAGTCCTAACAAAAATTACGATCAGTACTCAGCTAGCAATATAAGATAAGAAGTATGAGAGTATAAAGGGATAGAAAGAATTGATGCCAAAAAAATATCATTAATTCACGAATCTATTCCAGAAAGAGGAAGCTATAGGGCTACCACCCTGGAGATCAGGAATAGACTATGAGATTCAGCTAGACAAGGATGAAAAGATGGGAAAACCGAAGGAAATCCCCCACCAGAAGCCATATCCCCTAAAAGAGGCAGACCCCGAGGAATTCAGCATGTACATGAAACAAAACGTGAACGGGAGATAGATCAGACACTTCTTTGCGTCAGGATGATCCCCTAAACTCTTCGATTAAAAGAAGAATAGAAATATGAGACCCTGTGTCGACTACGCAGTACTCAATTCAGTTACCAACAAAGATCGGTACCCACTGCCCTTGATTGAAGAAGCACTCGACAGATTAGGATCAGCCAAATACTTCACCAAATTAGATATCAAGGATGTATACCACAATATACGAATCGAAGCAGGAGATAAATGGAAAACCACATTCAAGTCAAGTTATGAAATGTTCGAATGCCTTGTCATGGTTTTTTTTTATTAACCAATGCAATGGATTCGTTCCAATGATAGATCAACAAGGTACTTAACCATCACCTCCACATATGTTGTATCGTACACCTAGATGATGTGCTCATTTATTCACAAAATATGCAACAACATCAGATGAACATCAACAACATCATGGCTGAGATACAGGGAACAACAATGAAGATCAAACCAGCGAAGTATGAACCCAGATGGAAGAAACCAAATACCTAGGATTCATGATCAATCGAAGTGGCATAAAGGTCATCCCTGTCAAAACGGCAGCAATATGGGATTGGGCAAAGCCTAACAACGAAATGGACATTCAATATTTCATAGGATTGTGAAACTTCTATAAAAAGTTTATAGAACGATCTGTCAGGCTTGTAAAACCACTCGATAACTTAACCAAAAAAGACAGAAAATAGGAAGGGGGAGAAATGGAACAAAAAGCATTGAAGGCAATCAGAACACATCTGATATCAGCACCGATACTGCTCCATTTCAACCCAAATTGAAGAACGATAATCGAAGCAGACACCTTAAAATATGTATACTCAAGAATACTGTCACAAAAATGTGAAGACGGAAAATAGAGGCCAGTCTCTCATCGGTCTGAGACAAGGACCCCGGCGGAATTCAACTATGATATTGCGAACAAAAAACTATTAGTAACAGTTCAGGTGTCACGAACGTGGCTTAGTGAGGAAAGGGTTTTCACGTGACACATGGTTATGAGTCACAGGTATGTTATTGTTTCACACATATAACCTATTCGGGTTGTATGATTAGTTATGTGTGGGATTTGTGATGCTTTCGCACATGGCTCAAGTATGAGTCATGTGACATGCGCCTGATGAGTATGCCTTATGAGTATGCCTTACAGGCAAGCCTTGCGCATATGATTTATGTTTCGCACATGACCTCATTATGATGTCATGGGCTTCGTGCATATGACTCAGTCGAGTCATATGACTTATTTATTGCGTTATGATTGGTTTTTGAGTTTTGCATATGATTAGTTTGTTTTAATTTGGTTTTGCACATGTGACCACTTTAGGTTACATGATTAAAGGCAGGAAGAACACTATATAAGGAGGCCGATGCGGCCGAGGAAGATAGGTTCTTCACGCTTTGTTCTAAGTACTTTTCCTACATATTACTTTAACGAATATAAAACACCTTTACGATCTTTCTCCTTATTGCAACTTTATTATTACGCCAAGAAGCACTCGTTACGAAGACAAGTTAGAGAAAGCTTACGATATGTGTTTCCGATAGAAGACAAAGGTCTTGTACTATCGGTAACATAGGGAGAAGCCTAGAGCTATAGTAAGACAAGGAAAGAATGGGAAAGAAAAGGCAAGGATCATTCCCCTTCGCAAAGAACTAACTATCTGAAAGCGGATCATTACATCAGGCTTTAAAGGAATGCAGGAGATACATCTTGAACTATAACTAGCCCGTCTGAGTCACTGATCTCAAATATCTAGTCCTGTTGAAGATCACAAAAAAATTGAATGACCCTCCGATAAGATAAATAGAACAACTCAGCAAATACAACCTCAAGATTGAATACTGACCAGGAAAAGAATGCGGAAAGCCAGATGCTCTCACAAGGATCGCAAGCAACAAACAACAGATACAAGAAGACCTAAGGATTAAAGAGAAAACAGGAACACTTTTACCAAAAGCCTACTTCCAGGCAACGGAAGTTATCAAATTCACTATGAGGAAGAAGAAGGAATCAAGAAGATAAACGAAGAGGCCAAAACTATTTGGACAATAATAGAAGAATTAAAGGAAGGAAAAAAGGAGATGAAAGAAATTGTTCTAGGTTTATGCTGATGGGAAGATGGAAATATGTAGCACAATGGAAAACAGTAGATTTTGGAAAAAGAAAAGATAAGGATGAGCATCATACGACAATATCATGATATCCTAACAGCAGGACACAGAGAGATAGCTAGAATAACAGAATTCATCACATGGTAATTCTATTAGCCAGGATTGCATGAAGATATCAAAACAGATTTCAAAGGTTACTACATATACCAAACAACAAAAATGGCTAAACATGCACTTTACGGATTACAGAAATCAAAAGAAGTTCCTGAAAAACCCAGGGTAACAATTACTATAGATTTCACTGTGGACCTATGACCATTAAAACAATGCGATAGCATCCTGGTTGTGGTAGATCGCCTTAACCAAAGGAGTCATTTTATTCCAGACAGAAAAAATATGGATTTAAGTGATTATATACAAACTATCTTCAGAGAGGTTTTCACACTGAATGGTCTCTAAGAATATGATTACAGATTGAGAAACATTATTTACATCAAGATTGTGGAAAAAAGTAATTAGAGAAATCAGGATACAAAATCAGCTAAAACTGTGTTTTACCCGCAAACAGAGAGACAAATGGAACAGGTTAATGCAATCCTCGAACAATCTTTATAGCCCAACGTTAATTATCAACCAGACGACTGCTACAAGCTGTTATCAATGGCAGAGTTTGCATACAATAATGCAAAGTAAGAAAAAATAGGTACGAGACCCTCCTTGACAAATTACAGGCAACATCCACAAAGTCTGGCCACATATCATAAAACGAACCGTATAATACTTGATAAAACAGACATTGGAAATCTACATGAGACGATACAATACGCAATGAGTCAAGCACAGCAGCGGTAAAAAGAACAATACAATAAGCACTGCAGATTGGATCCGAACATACAACTAGCAGATATGGTATGGCTACAACCACAAAATATCCATATGACATAACCATCAAAGAAATTAAACTACAAGATAATTTCACTATACCAGATACTGGAACAAGTAGGCAACCGTGCTTGTAACGTGTTCACAAGGTGCTAATCACGTTATCGGTAATGGATACGATAGTTGGCAGGTGGCCTGCTCTTCCAGAGAGGAGGCGAGAGCTGAGAACTAAAGGAGGCTTCGAGGGCGTACTGAGGAACAAAGAAGTAACCGTTCAACCAAGTATATTGAAATACTGTCTGTCGAAGTCTGCCTTTTCTATCGTAGAAACAGGCGGTCTTTAAATACACAAATCTGTTCATGTCTAGCATGAACGAAACTAATCAAGGGTATCAATTGATACTATTTGGTAAAACTCTTTAAGTATCAAAGCGATACTTAAAACAAAACATAAAACAAAACCAAGTATCAAACGATACTTAAAACAAACCAAGTATCAGAGCGATACTTAAAACAAAACATAAAACAAAACCAAGTATTAAACGATACTTAAAACAAACCAATAACCAAGTACCCGTACCGGTTACATTCCCCAAAACAAAACAACTGTTTAAACAAACAAAACCTAATAATCATCAAATGCAGATTCCGAGAAACTCATGGCTTCAGTTTCCGCCAAAAATTCTTCATCATAGGTATCACACCAAGGACAAGAGGAAACTCTAAGGAAACACTTAGACTCGAAGAAATCTAAATCACAGTAGTCACGAATACCAGATTCGTGCTGTACGTCAATCCCAGCATGATCACAATCAGGACAGTAGTCAATCCAGAGGATTTCGAAGTAGTCTTCAAGTGGGATAGCATCGCGGTTCAACAACAGTCCAACAACCTGTTGTCACTGCCTCACATTGAGCTCCACATAGTTTGACATCGTTATGGTATTCGGATGGTGATTGGTGACTAGATAAAGTTGTCGAGAGCCCGCTCCATAGCTTGATTCTCCTCATCGCTACTTTCGAACTCTGACTCAAAGTGTGGTGCCCAAAATCCATCTCTAGTTTCGAGTTCTGCATGCCATCGCTCAATTTCTGGCATTGTAGGTGTCCAGCACATAGTGATATAATTGATTGTTGGGGGGAGGGATTCATTTGGCATGTTGTCTTTCCACCATCCGTTCACCATATCCATAGCGTGCTCAAGTCCTTCCAGTGGTTCCCAACTGTTTTCGCTCCTCGGATATCCTTTCCATTTGACTAGGAATTGATCATTTCCATGCCAAAGGCGATGGTCATTGATTTCTTCAACTTCCCATTCATCCTTCTTCTCGATGACGATAGGTGCAGGCCGAGAGTAGGTCCTTCCAGGAAACTTGGAGTCGTCATTGGGATGGAATCGTTTGACAGCTGAGGCGTGGAAGACTGCAGTATTGCGGCGGTACATGCGTCCATCCATCTGGACTGTGTAATTCTCTGTATGCTCGTCAAAGGATATGACTTTGAAGGGTCCTCGCCATCGGGGTTGTAGTTTCTTGCTGCGTCCGACATTGGTAATAAACATGTTACCGTGTACCATGAGCATGTCTCCTGGTGAGATGGGAACATGTTTGCGCCGTCGTTTCTGGGCAGTACTGGTGCTTCGGAATCGGGCAGCCTTCACAGCTTGGAAGGCATCGTTCCGAATTGCTTGGTGGCGGTTTAGATGGTCATCGGAGGCAGGGACTGAGGAGTTCTTGAATAGAGTTGTAGGTAGGAGAGGGTATTGGCGGCCAAAGACTGCCTTATATGGTGACATTCCCAGGGTATCTGAAAATCCGGCATTGATATATGCGGCTAGTTCAAATAGGGCTAGTTCCCAGTTGGTTTGTCGTTCATTGATCATGTTCCTAATCCCGGTCTTGACTTCGCGGATTTTTCGTTCTACTTGCCCATTAGTCTCATGGTGTCCTGGCGCAGCCATAATGTGGTTTATTCTGAGAGAGGTTAGGGTTTGCTTCCAGAATCTGGCGGTAAAGCGGGGATCAGCATCACTGACAATAGATAAGGGGAACCCGTGGGGGGTAAATAAGTGTCGTTGTAGGTTATTCCAGGTGTCTTTGGAGGAGTCGGTAACCTTCATTGGTATTAACCAGGTGTATCCAGAGAAGCGATCCACAGCTACCAGTATGGTGTCATATCCGGCGGACTTATTAAATGGTCCTGCGAAATCGATGGCATAGGATTCAAATATTTCACATGGTAGTTGGAGGGTCTGAGCTTTCCCTTCAGGAAGTTGTGTTCGCTCCTTATTTGCCTGGCAGAGTTCGCATTGTCTGACAAAATCGCGGAAGTCCCTTCGTATTTCAGGCCAGTAGACATATTCTGAGGCATATTGGAGGTTGCGATCTGCACTATGGTGTCCTTTGTTGTGGATCTCGGATATGACATATTCTCTAATCGTCATTCCGTTGAACATATGGCCTTTTGGTACGTATAGGCAATGTTCTCCATAGCGGGTGCTGGTAAAGACCATTCCATTGGATATGTTGTAGGGGGCGAGGTCTCCATGCCTGGAGGCATCCATGGCTTTGAAGTAAATCGGGTCATGGCGGTATCCTGCTATCATTTGGCTTCGGAAAGAGGAGGTTAATTCTTCTGTGGTTGATCTAACATCTCGTTCATCCTCGATTAGGGATCCTCTTGTTGGTTCGATAGGGGCTTCCTGTTCCTCCAAGGTTTCGTAGAGTTGACGCCGATACTCGGGAATTGTAGGGGCTATGACCGAGACAATGGTTTCATTGTTGTATACTCGTAAGGGTCCACCATATAGTGGTCGTGAATCGATCATGGGAGGAGAGGATGGCGGGGCTGACTGTGGGGGTTGTAAATACGACATTGCATCCACGTAGGCTGCTGCTTGTTCGAGTTCTTCAAGGCCTTGGTATCGCGTTGGAGCAGGATTAAGGACATGAGGGTGTTGGGTTGGCTCATTTCCATCGATCCTTTCTTCGTCTCCTTCTGCGGTATCTAAGCTGGTGTCTTTGGAATCATCAGCAGGCATATAGTACGGTCGCTGGTATCTGTTGCCGAACTTGATCTCAGTTTGGTGAAAAGGGCAGGTGCGGTGATAACAGTGGGACCAGTGGGTTCTGCTTTGCTCAAGTTCGTGAGGAGGTGTGCTGCGGAGCGTGCAATTGTCTTTCCATTCTTCATCAATGTCCTTTCCTCGTTCTGTTCCGGCAGCACTGTACATGGTGTAAGAGAAAGGATTGGAGGTAGCGGCAGAGCTGGCGGTAGCCATTGACGGTTCTTGTTCATAGGAGGTGGGGTCAGGGCTGTCCTCGCTTTGTCTTGTGTGGTCGTGAACAAGGGGAGGGTTTGCAAGGTCTTGATTCTCGTATTGGCGGAAGAGAGCATCAGCTAAATAGTTCGTTCTTCCAGGGGTATAGATGATTTTTGCATCGTATTTGCTGATCTCGCCTATCCATCTTGTTCTTCTTCTTCCCGGTATCTTTTCTGTTTTAAGATTAGTGAGTGGTTGGTGGTCGGTAACAATAGTGAAGGTATTGCCCATCAGGATGTGATTGAAAGCGGCAAGAGCATCAATCACAGCAAGGGCTTCCTTGTCTGTTGTTCCATAGTTCATCTGTGAGTTAGTGAACTTTCTGCTGTGTAATGCCGCCGGCCTTGCCGTTTCATGGGAGGCCCCTTGCCCAACCCATGCTCCAACTCCAACATCCGATGCGTCAGTAATCAACCATATCGGTTCTGGTTTACTATAGTCGATAGGTTGAATAACGTTGGCGTTTTTAATCAAATCCTTGATGTTGGTAAAGGCTTGGTCATGAGTGTGGGTCCAGGCAAATTCTGCGTTGCCGGTAAGGTCTGTGAGCGGCGCTGTCACAGTGGCGTGGTGTGGGAGGAACTGGGAAATGTAGTTGACTAGTCCTAGGAATCGCATGAGTTCTTTTTGATTCTGGGGTGTTGACCATTCCGTTAAACAGGCTATTTTTCCTGGGGCTGCGTGTATTCCTTCATCATCTATAACATGTCCTAGGATATCGAGTTTATCGGCAAATAGGATTGATTTATTTCTGCTAGCATAACATTTAGCTTCCCTAAGTTTGGTACAAACCAAACCTATATGGTAGGCGTGTTCTGTTATGGTGTTCGAGAAAATGAGAATATCATCAATGTAGACCCAAACAAAATGGTGGAGGTATTCGCTTAGGAGGTTTTCCATGATTCGCATAAAGGTGGCGGGCGCATTCATATCACCTTGTAACATAACTCGGCTAATGAAACTTCCGAAGGGTGTTTTGAAACTGTTGTATCGTTCGCTTTCTGGGTCTAACCTTGTTTGGAAGTAGGCATCGCTTAGGTCAATCTTACTTCGGAATCTAGCCCGTCCAACTGCATTTAGGATCTGGGTTTGGTTTGGGATAGCGGAGCTGTCCATAACCTGTATTTTCATTCCGTAGTTTGAGATCAACCAAGGGGCGGATTCTTTTGCCATCTGCTTTGGGTTGAACAAACATAGGAGCGGCACCAGGGGCTTCTGCCCGGTAGATGACTCCTCTTCTTTGTTGTTGGTTGATCCAATCACAAAGTGGGCTTTTGTATGCGTCAGGAATAGAGTAGGTGGGTTGGTTCTTGAGATTGGAAGGGTCTCGGAGTCGGATGTGGTGATTCACTTCTCTCATAGGTGGTAGTTCTTCGGGTATTTGGTCAGGGAAAACATCAGAATACTCATCCAATAGTCGTAGGGCAGTTGTTTCACAGACTGCAGCTCGGTATTCTCCGCTTGTTGGCTTGCATGAGACTCTGACCTTCTGATCTGGGAAATCGATGGTTGATTCCCCACACCTGATTATAGCTTTGTGGCGGTTCAGGAATGGCATGCCTATTAGGGCATCGTATTTGGCTAAGTTTCCAATCAGCATTTCCTGGGGGGGTAGGACTGCTGAACCAAGTCGAATGGTTGCACTACAGGTTTTATGGCTTGTGGATCGTGATCCTTTTACAGCCATATTGACTGGTATGGGTTGGTTAAGGTCTCGAGTGGGGAGTCCATGGACAGAAACAAAGGCATTGCTGATCATATCTCGTCCGATTGCGCCAGTGTCGAATAGGACTCGAGCCTTTTTACCATTGATTAAGATTGTTCCTTCCAGAGCGGTGTGTGCTTTGAATGTAGCCGGAGATCGAACACTGTTGCATTCCACATCGATGTACCCAATGTGGATCTCTTCATATTCACTGGATGGAGCGTAATCGCTTTCAATATTGTGGGCTGACGCCTCTTTTTTTATAGCCTTTCCTTTTCCTTTCTTCGTAGGACAGTTCTTTGCCATGTGTCCTGTTTTTCCACATTCAAAGCATTCTCCCTTTTGCCGTCTCGATTCTTTGGAGGATTTTTTCTTCTTGAAAGCTCGAGGGGTATCGTCTTCAGAGTTGCTGGATGCTTTGTGTCGTTGCTGGCTGTTCCTATTAGAGGATGTCTGTGTTTTGTAGGCCTTGGTCTCATGGAGAATGGCGTCCTTTCGTTCTGCTCTAGCAATTATTACTGCAATATCATCGCCGTCTTCCTCGAGTGGTTCCACCTCTCGCCGGAGGGTAGGGTGCATAGTGTCGTAGAATCGTCGCTTCAGGATGTATTTGGAGATACTTCCTCTCTCCATTCGATCCTTATACATTATTAGGTCCGTGGCTACATCGGTGATTCGCTTGACATGTGTTCCGTTAACTTGCTGGAGCTGGTTGAATTTGTTGTATAGGAGGTCATTGGTTATAGAGGATTGGAATCGTCCTTTCAAGTAATCGAGAACTGTAGATCCTCTTAATCTTACATTCCCGCCGAAGTCCTTATAGCATTGGTGGTATGCGTCGGTTGCCTTTCCTTCACAGAATGATCCAATGATAAGTCCAGTTGTAGGGTCTTCCACATCTTTTCCTTGTAAGAGTAGGAAATGTGAGAGTTCGGTGGCCCATCGTTCAAAAGCTTCAGGTTTGAGGTCTTTCCCTTCGCCTGTGAATTTCGCTGGGAGGTGAAGTTTAAACTTAGGGGGTTCAAATGCTGCGGGTACCTCCTCTTCTTCAGGTCTTGCCCGTGATTTCCCTCCTCCAGAAGGCCCTCCTCCGGTGCTAGCCATATCTGAATCGCTACTAGATTCGGGGTCGTTTGGGAGTTCAAAGGAAGGCTTCTTTGCTGGAGTAGAAGGGAAGTCTCCTGGAGGTTGTGTATCTTCCGTGTTTGCCGGATCGCCGGGCTCTTTAGCAGAGTGCCGGGGTTGTTTCTTCCTAGTAAGGTCTTGCCGTGGGATTTGCTTCCCACTCCTGGTCGTCAAAGACTCTATCTTGGGTTTGAGATGAAGCCGAATATACTGAAATTCTGCCGCTTCTCTCCGCTAGCGTTCTGAGGTGGATATCGATAGGTTGATCAGGCCTAAATCCGGGGACAGGTTCTTAACCACTTGCTGAGGTTAAAAAAATGTAACGTGTTCGCAAGGTGCTAATCACGTTATCGGTAATGGATACGATAGTTGGCAGGTTGCCTGCTTTTCCAGAGAGGAGGCGAGAGCTGAGAACTAAAGGAGGCTTCGAGGGCGTACTGAGGAACAAAAAAGTAACCGTTCAACCAACTATATTGAAATACTGTCTGTCGAAGTCTGCCTTTTCTATCGTAGAAACAGGCGGTCTTTAAATACACAAATCTGTTCATGTCTAGCATGAACGAAACTAATCAAGGGTATCAATTGATACTCTTTGGTAAAACTCTTTAAGTATCAAAGCGATACTTAAAACAAAACATAAAACAAAGCCAAGTATCAAACGATACTTAAAACAAACCAAGTATCAGAGCGATACTTAAAACAAAACATAAAACAAAACCAAGTATCAAACGATACTTAAAACAAACCAAGTATCAGAGCGATACTTAAAACAAAACATAAAACAAAACCAAGTATCAAACGATACTTAAAACAAACCAATAACCAACTACCCGTACCGGTTACAGTGCTTATAAGCTCAACCTTCCCCCCTTAATACGAATACACAACACATTCAACATCTTACTCCAGGAATTATGCAACGATAGTAAGTTTCCTTCACAAACAATTATTCCTCCTTTTCTGTTAGAATATGAGAGACAACCAGAATATGAACCAGATGAGATAATCAATTCCTGCTTCTTTATTAGCAACATTCAATACCAAGCCAAGTAGACAGGTTATTCGACTGAATACGATAAATCTTGGTATTATGCATACAACTTCGAAGGCGCATAATATGGTGTCTCAACCTTCCACCAGAAATACCCAGGCAAGCTTGGCCCAGTTGACGATCTTATTTAACCAAGACAAAGGCATGAGAAAACCTTTCACGCCATTGTAAGCCCAAGATGGCAGAGGCGATAGCCCCTGCCATACCAGACCAACTAGCCTCGAATACTAATTCATAGAGTGGATGGACGAAGAATTCAAGGAAAGGGAAAAGCAAGCACAGCATAACGCCAGATTGTTGACGGTATACTACAATGACGGATGCCAAACTCACTTTGGTGATAAAGAAGGCTGGGGATGGTTTGCGAGAGAATACAGAAAGTGTGGGCCATATGTAACCGGTACAGGTACAGGGTTATTGGTTTTGTTTTTATGTTTTATTTTAAGTATCGCTTTGATACTTGGTTTGTTTTATCTTTTGTTTTAAGTATCATTTGATACTTGGTTTTGTTTTTATGTTTTATTTTAAGCATTGCTTTGATACTTGGTTTGTTATATATTTTGCTTTAAGTATCGTTTGATACTTGGTTTTGTTTTTATGTTTTATTTTAAGTATCGCTTTGATACTTGATTTGTTTTATGTTTTGTTTTAAGTATCATTTGATACTTGGTTTTGTTTTATATTTTGTTTTAAGTATTGCTTTGATACTTAAGAAGTTTTACCAAAGAATATCGATTGATACCTTTGATTAGTTTCATTCATGCTAGGCATGAACAGATTTGTGTATTTAAAGACCGCCTGTTTCTACAATAGAAAAGGCAGACATTGACAGACAGTATTTCAATATACTTGGTTGAACGGTTGCTTCTTTGTTCCTCAGTACACCCTTGAATCCTCCTTTGCTTCTCAGCTCTCGCCTCCTCTCTGGAGGAGCAGGCCACCTGCCAAGTATCGTATCTATTACCGATAACGTGATTAGCACCTTGCAAACACGTTACACCACGCCTGGACGACGCCCTGAAGTACTGGCAATAGTGCTTCAAAAAAAGGTGCAGGATATACAAGGCAAGGAAAGTCCCTGCGGGATACTATCCACATAAGGACAGAAGTAAGAAAGAGTTAGAAGCTGAGGATGTGAAGAAGGCTTGAGCAATGAGAAGATGGCCCAGGGAGGCAGGGGCCTAAACCTCCTCTGTGGATAAAGAATCTGATGTCAGAAGCCTAGATCAGCAGATCCAAGGACTCTGGGAATAACTTGACAAGGCAACGGCCACAATTTTGGCAAATGACAAAACGATCACACAGTTAAGACAGCTGAACGATAACCAGTATCATAAGATTAAAGATAGTAAACCTGACCACAGAATCTGGAAGGGTCAGATTGCAGAAGACAGATGAAAGATTCAACAAGATGAGAAGAACCATGTGCTTGGCCGGACGAGAATTATTGAAACCAGAAGAAAAATCCTGGTAGGACTCTGATTTAGGAGAAGGGGAGCTAATATTACTAATGATGGAGGTAGCACGATTGCCTTGTTCCGTGGAGGTGTGATCTTTTAGCTGTGGATGTAGATCCATGTTATTTTCTATCAAGAAGATAACCTGCTACTGCCTCTATATATAGGAGAATACTCCTCCTACCACTACTGTGGGTTCTCAAAGAGGAAATACTTTGGGTTCTGCCCTTGTGCTCATCTCTGCACAGTCCGACCTCTGCCACCACCACATCAGTAGGGCTATTACCCTCAATGCCCGACGACTGAGATTCTCATGTGTACCATCAACAAATATGCCTTAACATGGAAAGTGCTATTACATCAGGTATAATTATAAGTTATATGTATGCTATTGTTTTGCTGACATACCTCATTCGGGTCATATGATTTGTTATATTATGGTTTGGTAGGTTTCTCACATGACTCGAGTATGAGTCATGAGATGTACGCCCTGCGAGTATGACTTACAAGTCTGCATTGCGGGTATACCTTTCTCATGTGATTTATATTTCGCATATGACCTTGTTATGAGATCATGAGCTTTGCGCTTGTGACTCTTTCAGGTCATATGACTGGTTTGTTATAATTGGGTTTTGCTTCTGTGACTACTTCAGGTTACATGACTACAGGCATGAAGAATACTATATAAGGCAGCCAGTATGGCCAGGGAGGGTAGGCTCTTTACGCATTTTTCTAAGTACTTTGCTCATCCGTGCTGTCGCTTTGCCCCACGCATTTCCTTCGCACTCATGATGGGCCTTTATGCCTTGGATTCTGTGGGTGATATCGGAGTTAGCTAAGAAGTCTGTAGCTTTCTTGATGTTGAGATCTGTTGGCATTGGGTGGCGGATTACTTGTTTCCTTCTCGTTTTGTTGCTTTTTGGTTATCTGACGATGCTGGCACCTTGAGCTACTCATTATGGTTGCTTACAAGCCCCTTTCGGCAAAATGTTTTCGGCTTTCAGTCTATTATCTACTCACAGGTTGCACATTCGATTGATGAGATTGAACTCTGTTTCTGGGCGGATCACCGATGTCCTTCTCTGAGCCAGCTCATGATTCTTGTTGGATTTTAATATAGTCCATAGTTTTCGAGATACAAAACGCCCACGGGTTTGCTTGATGACCATGCTATGTCCTTAACCTATCGTACTGGCCGCATCACTTCCCAGATAGCTGAACACTACCTGCTTAGCCTCTCCTTATTTTGTTACGTTTCTAAAGTCAGAACTCTATGATGTTGTTTATCACCATTGCCTTAAAGTTTTGTCCTTATAGCATTTATGGTAGTTCAGTCAGGGATCACCATCTTACCTCAGTAGTGATGGCTTTGAACATGAAAAATCTTATTCTTTATTGTGGTTTTTTATTACTGTCTAGAGTAGGATGGGAAGATTTGCAGCCAGACTCTCCCCTTGTCTGTGGGTCAGGATGGTTTGGTCGTAGATTGTGATTGGCCACATTACCAATTAAAAGTGGGGCCTACTATCTGTTTGTCTACTTCTGTTCACACGGCCTCTCCCTTCATATCGTATTAGTTGGGATTACCGCTTACACTTCTTTCCGTCTGTACCTGTTGTCGGACCCATGAGCCTGGCTTTGGCTGGCTCTGCCTACTCTTTCCTGACTTGGTTGAACTTTGGTTCGACTAGGTTGCATGGTATGGCTAGTACCGGTACCTTTGGGTATTAGTGCTGCCTTCTTTGTGGCTCCTAGTTGTGGAAGGTAGGCTCACCTCGACTGCAAGGTACTGAGAGTGGGGGATTTGTTGGTGTGGTGAAGACCAGTGGCTGCCTGGTATGGCTAGGTAGGCGGTCTCCTGTGGCTGTCGGATGGTTCATGTGTGTGAGGGGCTGGGTGTGCTCCATGGACTCTGTAGTATCTGGTATGTAGGGCTTCAGGGAGGTTGATTGGACGGAGAGAGGCACCTGTGAACACCAGTTAGGCCTGTGTTGGGTTGGGCGAGGTCTAATTAAGTGTTTCCACTCCGGCCTAAGCTGCTGGGTGAAAGCTGGTAAGTGCTGTAAAGCTCCCCAATGGACAGGCTTGTAACGTGTTTGCTAGGTGCTAATCACATTATCGGTAATAGATACGATAGTTGGCATGTGGCCTGCTCTACCAGAAGGATAGCGAGAGCTGAGGACTAAAGGAGATTGTTGAGGATGTACTGAGAAACAAAGAAGTAACCATTGAACCAAATATATTAGAATACTGTCTGTGGAAGTCTGCCTTTTTCATCATAGAATCAAGCGGTCTTTAAATACACAAATTGGTTCATGTCTGGCATGAACGAAACTAATCAAAGGTATCAAGTAATACATTTTGGTAAAACAAATCAAGTATCAAAGCGATACTTAAAACAAACCCAGTATTAAAACTATACCTAAAAATATAACATATAACAAAATCATGTATTAAATGATACTTAAAACAAACCAAGTATCAAAGTAATACTTAAAACAAAACATAAAAAAAAACCAATTACCGAGTACCCATACCGGTTGCAGGCTGGCTGAGAGCCACTTGTGCGGATAGTGTGTTGCAATCACCTAGTTGGACTTATTTGAGTCTTGCGTAATGCATTTTGTTGGGTTTGTTTAGTTTTTTTTGTTTGGCTATGAGTTTGGCAGGAGGGGGCATGGTACTAAGGGTGAAAGATAAACACCACTGATCTTCTTAGTCTGTTACAACCTCCATGTATTTCTTATAATTGTGTTGTTTTATTTGAAGAACAGGCATCAGGTACAGGTTCTTCTCGCTTGTATGCCGTTAGGAGGTAATTGGCAAAGTGGGTTCAGAGGCTCAATGGCCTAGCATGTGGGTGCAAGAGGTTGACATGTTGGTTGCCTCTTTTCTGCCATTGTGTCGCCTCCAGGTTTAGTTTGTGATTGTTGGGTTTCTACTGTGGTGGAAGTTGCCCAGGACAGTTTTCAGACCAGGTAGTAGTAATTTTATGTTTACTGGATGAGGAACCTGGTTGGGTAGGGATTTTACTTGGTTTTTACTATGTTTAGTGCTGGTTGGCTCTACACCAGTAAGGCTATGGACTTCGACTAGAGTGGGTGCTAGGTTTTTTGATAGTTTTGAAATTAGTTCTTGCGAGAACTTGACTTAGAGATGGGAGGTATACGGCCGTAGACCTAGTTAGCTTAGGATGGGTGGTATACTGGTTAGCAGTATCCCTGTACTGGTGGGGGCTCATTGTATGCTAGTGTTGGTAGTATAGGTTTAAATAAAATTAGATTAAATTCTAAGTACTTTTTTTAGTTATTATGATAATGAATATAAAATACCTTTACGTTCTTTACCATTATTGTGGCTTTTATCATTGATACGCCAAAGAGAACTCTATACCATGGAGAGTTATAGAAAGCTTATGATAGGTGTTTTTAATAGAAGACAAAGGTCTTGTGTAATCAGTAATGTAGGCGTAGGCTAAGAGCTAATGTAAGACTAAGAAGGAGAAGAAGAGAATTATTGTTCCCCATCGCCAAGAACTAAAGCATCTGAAGGGGGTTTCTTACAGCAGATTGTATCTGCAGAGGTAGCGATAATTACGAGCTTGCTAGATCGCCTGACTTCAATCTTGGATAACTTCATATTCAATCAACAATATTCTTCTGCTGGACTTCCTACTAATTCGGAGGTAGCTATTCTACCTAGTTGATAGATAATCCAGTGTTCAGCGACACTTTGTTGCTTTGGATAGCATGTTGTCTATTACTGTACTAGTATGGTGATTAATTTCCTCAACCACAATTCTCGCCTGTATACCAGTGTAACACTCACGAAATCTATTAGCTTCTCTTGTAGTATACCTCGGAATTCTGGACTCTTCAAGCCATTCAAGGGTGGGTGCGAATGTATAGGTTTCTTGTTGAGATTTTTCACTATTGGATATTTTCGTTAACAACACTAACTGACCACCCTAGGTACACTGCAACTATTGTTCATCACCCTTTCTACTCCTATTTTCAACCCTATTAAAGGAAATTGCATCAACCTAACCAAAGGCCAATCAGATTATCTGATTCTTTTTCCTTTAAATACTATATCTTTTATTCTTTGCAGTTATCCAAAAAAAGCCTATTGTAACCAATCACCTCAGACAGTTTACTAGCAGGAGAATCCTTAGGTTACAGAGTCTCAGATTGGATATCAGCAGACTTTTGACAATTTCAACATCTACTACACAACTGTCAGAAACACAATCTCATAAAGAGATTTTGAGGGCAAGAAGAGAAAAGATAGAGAAAGACATCCTACGACTACCGAGTTACAGGATGATGCTATGGTGGAGGAAGCACCTGAAACAGACAGTACTGGCTATTTTGAGATTGCCGAAAGATTCCTGCTAATATTACTTCTATGACAGTTAGGAGAAGACTTATATAAAGGCATTTCAAGAATTGGTTAGCATAAGAGAGGATTTACCTGGATAGGTATCTAGCTCAGGAGAGAGTAGAATGGGCATCAGGTTATAGGCACTGGACATGAGAGATGTGGAAGGAAATGTGGAGAGATGAGATTACAGTTCAGAGGAAGGCAGGACAGAGGAGAAAATGGGTATTTAGGTACCCAAAAGAGAAGTAGAATAAGGATTGTGAAGAATGTACTACTGGGTCAGGGCACAGGGAGATTATCCAAATAATGACTGGTATTTTTTGTGGTCAAACTGGTAGTCACTTTGTGCCTGTTATTCCTGATCCTTTTTCTGCTAGAGTTGGAGTAACAGGAAAGTCAATTATTAAAGTTTATGATCAATATGACTTTTTAGGTATATGGGAGGATATTAAGGAACATCCTGAGGGAGAAGAGGTTTTCTTTATCATTGAAAATGCTAAGACTCATTTACATTTTAGGAGATGGCTCAGGGGGGGGGAATTATTCTTATTGAAATTCAAGGCAATTTACCAGATCTCAAGTCAAGTGAACATGTATGAGCTCAGGTGAAAGATAAGCTTGAAAAGCATTATCTTGATATATATCTCATGAAGGGCTTTGACAATAAGGTCAAAAAGGCTATCGAAGAGGGTAGTACTACCTGTTTGGAACTTCTTGACTGCAAGACGTTTGGTTCTCTGGCAGGTACAATTGTGGATAGTATTGAAGCAATTATTATACCAGAGGGACAGTATACTAAATATTGATTTCTATAATATAGTTACATTTTGGTAATTTTATGTGTTATTGTTATGTTAAGCTTAGTGAGTGGGTGGTTGTTACATGATGAAGTTATTTTTCTGTTCATTGTAGACAGTTATTATTTTTGCTAACTGAAAATACCATATTGTTCTGTGAAAATATCTAATTACCTATGCCTCATACCAAAGATGTCACATCTTTAAAGCTGAGTAACTCTAGGAGTAGTTCATAGATTAACTCCATTCTAGTTCTAGGACCAAGTAGAAGGTCCTCTCTGATATAACGTGTGAACACGATCTGGCCCAACAGATGGCAGTGGCGTATATGGTGTTAACATAAGACCTTCAATCCTGTAGTCATATAGTCACCAGATGCAACTTAAGTAAATATGTGTAATGAGATACGGGTCCCATCAGGGGGGCTCGAGGGTGGTGTTCGTTACTATACATTCCAATTCCAAGTAGAGTTATCCTACTTCGGGTGGTTGTTAGGTATTGGGTACCGGTACTCATAACAGGAGGGACCAGTCTATGTATCGAGCGAGGCAGACCACCATGCCTTCCCACTTGACTAAGCAATATTGTATTTTTCTTTACTTGTGTCATCATACACTCTACTGTTAAAATTGGTATTTCAGCTAGTATCTCTAGATTAAAGCATATAACACACCAGAATAGTATGGATTGGGAGTGAGAAATGTGGGCAGCAGGGATGTATGATTTTTGATGTATTTGGGGACAATGTATGCACATATAACATTGCCCAAAGCAATTTCCCCTTACTGTAAACAGAGACTTAGTCTTTAAAAAACCAATAGGTCTTAGGTTATCTTTTGCATTTTACACACACTAGTTATCACTGTTGGCACAAAAGGATGATTATTAATCCCATTAGTGCCCTCGCTTGGCAATAAATTTGTGGCTGTGTGTAACACATCTTCCTTCTTTCACCAAAAATGACCCATTTCAAATGATTATATATAGCTACTCAGATACTTGAGGAACTTAGAAAAACCTCTACATTGCAGAGAGAGGCAAGGTGAATAATCTAGAGGTTTTTCTAAGTCTCCTGGGTTTCTGGATCTGATGGTATAATTGTTTGAATATGACTCAATACATGGTTCAGGTTTTGGTCCGCACGAACCATATTACGTTGCTCGTTGCCTGCAAACAAGACATGGTGGAAGCCCCTTTGCTACCAGGTGAAAACGCTTTCTCCTCCACAACCGTCGCTAGACGTCACTTTGTACAAACACCTCCTGTTTACCCTCTCGCCTTACCCCTATCTCGCACTGAACCTCCCAGATAGACCTAACCTACTTCTTATTTTTCTTGACAACCCCTGAACCCTTAGTAAATGATGATCTTCTGATACTCTTCCGGTATGATACTTTTCCGCATCGGTGCCAAAGATTTCGCTAAAGCTAATTGTGGAAGGATTTCGTTCCCGCGTGGCATTTTTCCGAATGAATGGTGCTCGCCTCTCCAGTTTCTCGTCCGCCCCCGTTTCTCAGCTCCATCCAACAACTTGTACACCCCCTGTAACACCTCACAATCAACAACCCGGGGAGCGTCATCACACTAAGGTACTGGTTGGATGTCATGATCAGACCGACACGAATCCGGAGAAAGAGAAAATGTTTGCTACGTGGACTACAATAAGCAGCACGGGAAGTTCGCGGGGAGTACTTCACTAGATTGGGAGGCCCATATTACACATGTTAACGATAAGGGGCCCACAATCATGACAAATCTGGAAGCAATGAAAAAGGAGATAGCTGCTCTTGGTGTGAGAGCAAGAGGGGCGGATGTGAGAATAAGAGAGAGGCGGATAACAGAACAAGGGAGATTGGTGAGAGTTTCCAAAAGTTCATAGCAGAGAATGCGGTATGGGCGGCAATGATGGAACCTCAGCACCGTATTGCAGTAGCAAAACACCTGCGGATCTTTTACAATTGCCGGCGGTTGATGAGGCGGACAACTTCCAGAGGTGCCACTACTGTACAAAAAGGCAATAGGGTTGCTTTTAACGGAGGTTTCATTACTGATCTCGCCATGTTGCAACAAGGAGATATCAGTGATGGTCTGAGATTTTATCAGTTATAGGGGATACAATATGAAAATGAAGAACCCTACAGAGGTATGTAGAATCCAATTTTGTGGAAATTTAGTGTTTGCTAAACTCACCAGGATCGAAAGCAATGGTCGCGATGATGAATAAACGTGCCACGATCGTGGCGAATCCAGGCTTATCCTGCAATAAATAGGACCAAAAGCGACAACGGCAGTTCGAGTAAAGGATCTGGAACTTCACCAATCAAAGCAGTGAGCCGGGCGAAAAACCGCCACGATCGGCGACGGCACCTATCGTCCTCTATTGAAGCCGATAATCATCTGATTGACTCTCGTTCGCTCGGTCAAACTACAGGCGGAAGGAACATTTACAAAGACGCGCTGCCTGAAGATGAAGCAGAATTTTACAGCCAAATAGGGCGAGCGACAGGACAGGTGATACACATTGGCTTTCTGGAGGAACTTCACACCTTATTCACACTATTTGCAAAGAAGGGAAAGTATGGCCATTATGGACAACAATATGCGGAAGAATGGTACTCTCATATAATCTCATAATTAAAACAAGAAAAGGATTGGTCTCTGAGGAGAGCGGTTCCCAACCTGGCATTCTTTTATTGACAAGGACCTTTCTGGTGAAATGGTGTAGACATTGAGATGCGACGAGGAAAACCAGGATACGCCACCCACGGAGTTTGTCCAAACCTTTGTCAAACCTTAACTGCCAAATTTCTAGTTCAATCAATTATTTTCGTGATGAATTACTTGCAGAATTGGCCGCGGAGATCCCCAAGCACAGTCCAATCTTGGGTAGATATATCTCGCTCGTACACTAAGACAGGTTGCACCACCAAGCTTCCTAGATACATTATGGTAGGTTTCTATTCTCCCAGAATAGTGTAGCTTGCTAACTATGACAGTGTCTTTTTGTTCCCATTCACTGGATGGGCGTGATCGACAAAAGAGTCAAGCGCAGTCGCAAAGTCAAATTTCCTTCGAACTCGATGCGACCGAATTGTGCACAGAAGTGCTTCGCCGCGATTTTGCCCTGCCCGTAACGGGCGCCGAGATCTTCGCAAAGACGACAAGGATTGCGATCTCACCTAGGGACCCCTCGAGAACCTGAAGTGCGCTGCTGCGAACCCTTCTGATGTTGCCGGTGGGGTCGTCCCTGCCAACGGATTCGGCGCTGCTAAGATCCCGCTGGCTTCACCAGCTGAGGTGAAGAAAGGCGTAGCCACTGCAAAATATAAGGAAACTGAAACTAGCCTCGGTAATCGTACGGAAGGGTTCATTGATGGTCTTGACCCGGGTATTGCCCAAGATCAGCGGTGCAACCTGAGTGGGCCAGTGTTCCCAACCGCCCGAGGCGCCCTACAGGGCCCTGGCGGGCTATAGTCCCAGGCGTCCCGGGAAGGGTGTGTTAGCACGGCAGGGCATGGCATCCTTCATTCGTAAAGACAGCCGTCCAAAGGGTTGACGCCCGGGACCCTCCGCCTGAGAATAAATAGTCCCTTGCGGCGGTTATCTGCAGGGCCCGACCATTACCCGCAGGGCCTGGCCAATACATGCAGGCCCGGGCATCCACCCAAGCACTGCCGGCCATCCCGTCCGCACCCAAGGACGGGCGGAGTAGAAGATTGGGCTCATTGGAGTGGGTTATACCAATTGGTGGGTATGATAATCCATAATGGTACCGGTGCCGGCTCTGGCCCGTTTTCGGGCTATGTGAAGGGAGGGGGCGATGGGGATGTGCGGTGGTACTACCGCGGAGAGGGGGTCGCGGGCGTAAACGAGGGTGGAATCAAAACCCTCGTTGCTGCAAGGGTTCATTGATGGCCTTAACCTCGGAATTGCCCAGATGAGGGGTGCGACCTGAGTGGGCCAGTGTCCCAACCATCCAGAGCGCCCTACAGGGCCCTGGTGGGCTGTATTCCCAGGCGTCCCGGGCAGGGTGGGAATGGACGGCCATCCAAAAGATTTATGACTGGACCCCGCAGTCTTAGGTCAAATGGCTTCTTCCAGCCGTTATATGCAGAACCCGGTCAATACCTGCAGGCCCAGTCATCACCTACAGGGCCCGCCTGTCCGTCTCGGGCAGTGTTCTGGACGGACGCCAAGATGCCCGTCCATCCCGTCCGCACCCAAGGACGGACAGGCTGGAAGCTTGGGTTCACCAGAGTCGGCTATACCAATTGATGGGTATG
Organism: Tuber melanosporum; assembly: GCF_000151645.1. NCBI lineage: Eukaryota > Fungi > Ascomycota > Pezizomycetes > Pezizales > Tuberaceae > Tuber > Tuber melanosporum. The sequence goes on along the minus strand of NW_003298815.1, from coordinate 232,754 downwards.
AAAACTCATAATGGTAGCAGTGCCGGCTCTGGCCGGTTTTCGCGCCATGCGAAGGGAAGGGGTGATGGGGATGTGTGGTGGTACTACCGCGGAGGGGGGTCGCGGGGGTACCCGAGGGTGGAATCAAAACCCTGGTTGTTGGAGGTTAGTTCCCTTTCTGATAGTGTCATTTTCCTTATAATAACCCGTTGTCGGTGGAACCCATACCCCTCTGGCTGTATTATATCGCGCGGTTCCGGGCTCACCTGCCCGCTTGTGAATTAGAATGTCACAATGATATAAAAATCTTCACCATACTTTCTTCCAAGATTGCTCGCCTTTCAACCTGTAATCCTGCGTTCCATAGTCACCTGTGTTTAGGGTTGAATAACCTACTAAGACATGGTTTAGCCATCATAGCCCAATAGCCGCAATCTTGTAAATCGTATATAATCGTGTGATTTCGCGTAATTCGCCTAGGCCCCCCTTGGCCGACTCTAGTTATGTAGCGGTCCACAGTGTATTCTCGGTTCTTCACTCCCCCACAGCAATCCGCCGCACTACTCCCTCCCCTATGCTCTTCCTCCGCCCAAACACCAACTCCTTGTCCGGCCGCCTCGTCCGACTTCCCGGGTGGAAATCAAGTGCCAAGATGCCGAGGAATTCAATTTGAGAGTAATATCACATGATCCTCGATAGACCAAAGTAAGTTGAGTATATTAAAGCGAAAAATATGTATTTTTAAAAAGCGGACATAACGGGCACTCACCCAAAGCATTTCTTGTCTACCTGTTAGGTAAAAACATTTACAGTGTATACCAAGTTACAGAATAAATGTTTAAATACCAAATTAATAGCCGACATCAATATCACATCATGAGAGATCATTCGGTCCCCGTTGCACCCGATCGCCGGAGTGCATTTTGGTTTTGCTCCCTATCATTCCAGAGGTGCAGCCACAGAGGTTTGGGCCGTAATATCCCTACGCTCCTGGATTGATCTCTCTCCATTTGGGCATCGTGGAAGAGGTTGAGGGAGGTATCATAGTTAAAATTGGCACTGAAAAAACTCAGGGCCCGTTTGGCAACCCGGAGACCGGCCCGCTCGGTGACCTTTCCTCCCAAAAAATGGCGGTTGCAAAATTGGAGGAAACGGGGTGAAAGGATTTTTTTTTATGGGACCGGTTACGGCGTGGACTAACAGGCCCTAAGTGTTCACCAACCAGTACTCGTGATGACGATCAGATAAGATAAAAGACCTGTCGGGACTCGCTCTTTGCACAACCCTTTTTGTATCATAGACAGATTCGGATCCCATCTACAATAGTCAAAGCTAACCTTACGGCTGACATCAATTGCTCCCCAAACGCCTGCAACCCTTCCCCAACAATGGAGCAAATGCAGGAAAAAAGTGACCTCAATAGTAGAGAATCTCCAACCACTTTACCAACTCCCTGGTGTCGCCGTACCTATGCTTCAAAAACCGCTACCCCGAAACCGCCTACGAAATTCTTGATGAGGGCTCGTACCTTAACCGGCACACATGTTGCGAGGAACTGGGCAAATCATACAACGCCCCAGCGGATGGAGTAGGGCCTGTGCAGTCCTTCAGATTGCTTCTAATAATATACGTCTGATTGAGTTACTGAGGACGCATAGCTTATATAGAAATATGTCAAAAAATCAGTGATCCTACTAACAGTGCATTTCCGCCCAACCAAGAGACGGAATTGCTTAACATGGCGTAAACGATCGAGGGCCTGGCCGAGATGTTTAGAGGCGCCGTGTATTAGAAGAGAATATCGGATTTGACCTGTGATATTGTGTTAACGGCGACAAGAAATTGACACTCTACAAGACGTGGCGGAAACACATTGTAAGTTAGCCCTTGCGGCCTTGCTTCACGGGGACAAATACCTCAAGCGGTACAATGGTACCGGTGTTTGAAGTTGTGGTCAAAGGGTGGATTCCAACGGTTAGCACTACTCTAGGATGTGGTAGAAGTAGATTTGGGGAATAACTCTAGATAACCGGTCTCCAATAATCTTTGTCTAATGAGCCGCATGTCCTAAGGGCACTGAAGCTTCAGTTTTACTGTCTAGTGAAGACCCTGCAAGAGTTGGTCGGTTGGAAGTGGAACACACGAAAAGAGTAGATAGTCTGAGATTGCTGGTCTTTTGGCTGGTTCCCGCTGGAGTGTCGTGTTATCATCGGTTGCTCGTTACATGGAAACAAGACACGGTGGAGCCCCTTTGGATACCACGTGAAAAAGCCCCACCCCCCAAAGACTTCCCCGGGCGTCACCTAGTGCAAAGACCTCCTGTTCACTCTCTTGGCATTGAAAAAACCTCTTCTCCCTATCCGTCGCCGAACATCCTACATCAGCCTAACATACCTCTCATTTTTTGCGACTCCCCCTAATCCCCGTGAAAATGAGGGTCTTCTGCCACAATTCCAGTATCATACATCCCCGCATCCTTTCCAAAAATTTCGTTAAAGCTAATGGTAGAAGGTGTTGGTTCCCTCGCGCCATTATTCTTTCAATGAATCACGCTCGCTGCTCTTATTTCTCCTCTACCCCTCCCTCTATCTCAGTTACATCCAACTACACATATATAGCCCACAACATCTCGCGATCAACAACCCGGGGAGCTTAATCACACGGATGCAGTGGCTGGATGTCAGGTGTTTGACAGACATGAATCCCTGGGTTGAGGAAATGTTTGCGGTACGTGGACTAGCACTAGCAGCAAAGGAAGTTCACAAGGAGTACTTCCCTCGCTTGGGGGCCGCATATTACACGTATGTTAATGACAAGGGGTCCGCAATCTTGGCAAATATGGAAGCAATCAAAAGGGAGACGGATGTCGTGAGGACGCAGAGTGATGAGAGATTGAAGAAGGTGCACCTGAGAATAAGAGAGGACGAGAGAGCAAGAGAGGTAGATATGAGAATAAGAGAGACCGTGGCATGGTCGGCAACGATGCCACCTCTCCACCCTTTTGCAGTCGCACTACGCCTCCAGTTCTGTTACAATTACCGGTGGTTGACGGGGCGGGAAACTTCCAACGGTGCCACAGCTGTATGGCAGCCCACAACGGAAGTTTTGTAGCTAATACTGCGATGATCCATTGAGGGGACATCAAGGTGACTCATCCTTTTTCAAGAGTTGTATGGGATAGCCTGCGAAAATGCAGAACCGTATACAAGTATGTGCAATCCTGGTTGGCTGATGTTTAGTGTTTGCTAAAGCCCCTAAAAGGGAAAATGACAGTTGCGATAATTAATCAAAGTTCCACGGTGCTCGCAAATCCGGGCCGCTCCTCCTGGAAATGTGACCAAAATCAACACAGCCAGTTCGAGAGAAGGATCTCGAATTTCACCAATCCAACCAGGGAGCTTGGCCACCAATGCCAGGAGATTTAATCGCACCTATCACCCTCCGCGGAAGCTGGTGATCCTCCGATCGACTCCTGTTCTGTCGGACAACCTACGCGTCGGAACGATTCAAACAAAGAAGTGCAGCCTGAAGACGAAGGAGAATTTTACAAGGAAATGGGACAAACCATAGGAGGGCAGCCATCCATCCCCTTTCTGGAGGAACTTCGCACCTCATTCACATGATTTGCGAAGAGGGGAAATAATGCCCATTTTGGACAACATATGAGGAAGAATGTTACCCCTATATTGTCTCACAATTAAAACAAAAGCAAAGGATAAATCTCGGACGACAGTATTTTTCAACTTGGGATTCTTTTATTGACTAGTACCCTACTGATCAAATGGTGTCGACACGGAGATGCGACGAGGAAAACCAAGGTACGCCACACATGGAGATCGTCGAAACCTGCGTCAACCTTAACTGCCAAGTTTCTAGTTCAAGCAAGCATCATCGCGATGGCTTTCTTGCTGTGTTCACCGTAGCTATCTCCAAGCACAGTCCAAGCTTGGGTCGATTTTCTTCGAACACTAAGACAAGTCGCATCTCTAGGCTTCCTAGATACCTAACGGTAGGTTTCTATTCTTCTAGCACAGTCTAGCTTGCTAACTACGACAGTGTCTTTTTGTTCGAGCTCACTGGAATCGCGAGATCAGCAAAAGGGTCAAGTGCAATCGCAAAGTCATATTTCCTTACCATATCGATCAGACCGATTGCTGCACCGAGGTGCTTCGTCACGAGCTGAATCCTGCGAGAAATCGACTCCGAGATCTTTGCAAAGACTCCGAGCATTGCAATCGCACCCGAGGACCTCCCGGGAACCCCGGGTGTGTGGCTGCGAACCCTGATGATGTGGCCGGTGGGGTGGTCCCTGCTAGAGGATTTGGCGCGGCTAGAAGCCTGCTGGCTGCACCAGCTGAGGGGAAGAAAGGCGAGGCCATGGCAAAATTTAAAGGAGTCGAAGTCAACCTCGGCGATGGGGAGCAAGGGTTGATTGATGAAATTTACCCTGGGGTTGGCTAGGTTGAGGGGTGCAACCGGGGTGACCTGTACAAGCCAGTGTTCCCACCGTCCGGGGCACCCTAAAGGGCCCTGGTGAGCTGTAGCCCAGGGCGTCCCAGGCAGGGTGGGTGAGGACGGCAGGGCATGGCGTCCTGCTTTCATAAACACGGCCGTCCAAATGGTTGACGCCCGGTCCGCGCAGTCTTAGAACAAATGGCATCTCCCGACGGTTTTCTGCAGGCTCTTCTCATAACCTGCAAGGCCCGCCCGTCGTTCGAGGGCAATGGTCTGGACGAACTCCAAGATGCCCGTCTGGTCCGCACCTAAGGACGGACGGACTGCGCGCTTTGACGCACTAGTGCCAGTTGATGGGTATTATAACCCATGCAGAGACCAGCGCTGACTCTGGTCCTTATTCGAGTTATGCGAAAAAGGGCGGTACAGTGCCGATGTATGGGCGAGCAATCGAGAACGGTCACGACTCGAGCATGATTTAGCATGCATGATTACGGTGAGTTGCGAGGTGCCACCATCACTAAGTGCGACTTCTTTATGGACTCTAAGACGACTACTAAGACATATATAGACACAAGGTGATTGAACATGATCGAGCATACTCGAGTATGGTCCAGCCGTGCCCCTGCTCGAGCAAACCGAGCAGATCATCAGAGCCCTGCTCAATCATTATCTGATCCAGAGACCCCTATGATGGCGGGCGATCGAGCATGACCTACTCGAGAAAACCTCGATCATGACCCGCACATGATAAACCACAGTTGTGGATTTTCATTCGGGTCCATGAGAACAGCGGTTTATGTATCATAAGTGCCCTCAGGCTATAGGGCTCGATATGTTAGGATGGGGCAGACGTGGGGCGGTGCGTATGGTATTGGGGACCGCGAATTCGATCCATAATCGCAGGACCAGTTATGTAGCCATATAAAACGACTCAACTAGAATGGGTCTTGCAATAAACATCACCCCCAGACGAATAAAAGCGTCTTCGTGCCTTGGACCACATTTATTTGAGGGCCAGAGATCTTGGAAAGGAAGGTGAGGAGAGTTCGCCAGGCTGGTCTACTGCAGTCAGGCAGGCACAGAGTCAAAGTTATCACTGATCCAGGTTAGCTCCCTCGCTGATAGTGCCGTTTTCCTTGTAATAACCCATTGTAGGTGCGAGTCAAAACATTTTGGCTTTGTTATACCGTGCGGTGCCGCGCTCACCGGCCTGCTTGTAAATTATAATGTAACAATAATAATTATCACACTATCTCGGGGAGGGGGTCGCTAGGGTACCCGAGTAGGGAATCAAAACCCTGGTTGTTGGAGGTTAGTTCCCTTTCTGATAGTGTCATTTTCCTTATAATAACCCGTTGTAGGTGGAACCCATACCCCTCTGGCTGTATTATAATGCGCGGTGCCGGGCTCACCTGCCCGCTTGTAAATTAGAATGTAACAATGATATAAAAATCTTCACCACACTTTCTTCCAAGATTGCTTGCTCGCCTTTCAACCTGTAATCCTGCGTCCAATAGTTACCTCTGTTTTGGGTTGAATAACCTACCAAGACATAGTTTTGCCATCATAGCCCAACAGCCGCAATCTTGTAAATAGTATACAATTGAGTGATTTCGCGCGATTCGCCTAGGCCCCCCGGGAATACTGTAGTCATGTAGCGGTCCACAGTGCATTCTCGGTTCTTCACTTTGTCACAGCGATCCGGCGCACTGCTCCCTCCCCTATGCTCCTCCTCCGCCCAAATACCAGTGCCTCGTCCGGCCATCTCGCCTGACTTTCAGGGTAGAAAACATGCGCCAAGATGCCAAGGGATTCAACTTGAGAGTGATATCACATGATCATCGCTATATCAAAAGTAAGTGGAGTAAGATAAAGCGAAAAATATGGATTTTTCAGAACTGACATAGCGCACACTCACCCAAAGTATTTCTTTTATACATGTCAGGTAACAACATTTACAGTTCATACCAAGTTACAGAATAAATGTTTAAATACAAAGTTAATGGCCAACACCATGAGAGATCACTCGGTCTCCGTTGCACTCAGCCGCGAGAGTGTATTTTGGTTATGGCTCGGTATCATAGCAAAAGTGCAACCGCAGATGTTTCGCCAATAATGTCGGTGTGCTCAGAAATTCATCCCTCCTCACCTTCGAATCATGGAAAGGGTTGAGGGAGGTAAGTTTAGATTGGCACAAATTCTAAGAGCGTCCCTGGCAACGCTACGACCCCGGAAACGCTGCGACCCCTCCGCTGGGCCACCTTTCCCCATACATAAGGATGGTGTTAAAACCGAAGGGAACGGAAGGACAAGAACCATTGTCTGGGGAATGGTTACGGCGTTCCTTAATAGGCCCTAAGTATTCACCAACCATTCCTCTTGATACAAGGATAAATAAATTATATTGAAATTGCAGCTCGGTCAGGGTTCCGAATATCCGACTGGTCAGGTCTTGGAGGCCGGACCAGACTTGCCAATTCTGGTCGATACCGTGACTGGACCTGACTAACTCGGGTGGTCTGGTCTGGTCTGGACTGGTCCCAGACCGGTCTTTATAAATTGTTGCCTAGTCATGTAATATCAATCATCTAGCGCTCCGTGAAAAGATTGATACTCGTGAATCTATTTTCACCGCCCCTAATCTAAACGAGGCACTATTTCCATTCTGACTCTCCTGAGACTCTGCAGTATAACCCACGAAAACACTGGGTTTAATCAAGAAAATCTTGATTTGAACGTAATAAACTGTGATAAAAATGGTAAAAAGCAAAATAGGATGCTAATTCGGTCAATGGTCCTTGAATATCCTATTGCTTGGCGGGCCTCGTTAGACAGGTCCTAGCCTAGTCAGTCCCATAATCCGGACTGTCCAATTCGGTCTACTCGTAATTTCCACCATTAGACTAGACTTGACTTCCGACTGGACTAGCGGTCCAATCCAGTCTGCCGCGGACCATTCGGAACCGCGAGATCAGTTAAGATAAAAAGAACGGCTGGAACTCCAACCTTACCGCGGACATCAATTGCTCCCTAAATTCCTACGATTCTTCCCCACCAATCAATTAAATGTAGGAAAAAAGTGACTATAACAGTCAAGAATCTTCAACTGCTTTACCGACTCCGTGGTTTTGCCTCACCGATGAATCAAAAGCCGCTACCCCGAGGCCGCCTACGGAGGTCTTGATGAGAGCTCTTAACTTAACAGGCACACATTCTGCGGGGAACTCGGCCGATCATACCACTCTGGAGTGGACCCAGTAGCTACACTGCAGTCCTTCTGGATTTCTTCCTGGGATATACATCTCATTGAGTTACCAACGATGGTTCGATTATATATAGAAATATGAATAACAGAATCAAAATTTTGAGTGGTTCAAATATCCGTGCAGTTCTGCCTGGCCAACAGACCGAATGGCCCATCATGATGTAAAATATCAAGGACCTGACCGGGAAGTTTATGGGCGCCGTGTATTTAAAGACAATATCAGATATCACTTCTGATAGTGTGTTAACGGCGAGAAGAAGTTGACACTCCACAAGGCGTGGCCTGGCTTTACCCGGACAAATACTTCCGGCGGTCCAGGAGTACCGGCGTTTGAAGTTGAGATCAAAGGGTGGATTTCAACGAGTAGCACATATTCCAGGCTGTAGTAGAAGTAGATGTGGATATTGGCTCTCGCTAACCCGTCTCTGATGATCTTTGTGTCTTGTGCACCCTCCACTCCCAAGGGTACTGAAGCATGAGCTTTACGGTCTAGTGAATACCCCGCAAGAGTTGATGGTCGGTGGGGAGTGGAACACAGGAAAAAAACAAAGCAGGCGATAAGAAAGTAAAAGAAAACAATCATCGCCGATAATCAGAGATTGTAGATCCTATGGCTAGTTCCAACTGGCGTGTGGTATTACGTTGCTCGTTGCGTGCAAACAAGACATGGTGGGAGCCCCTTTACTATGATACCAGGTGAAAACGCTTTCTCCTCCACAACCGTCGCTAGACGTCGCTCTGTACAAACACCTCCTGTTTACCCTCTCGCCTTACCCCTATCTCGCACTGAACCTCCCAGATAGACCTAACCTACTTCTTATTTTTCTTGACAACCCCTGAACCCTTAGTAAATGATGATCTTCTGATACTCTTCCGGTATGATACTTTTCCGCATCTGTGCCAAAGATTTCGCTAAAGCTAATTGTGGAAGGATGTCGTTCCCTCGCGGCATTTTTCCGAATGAATGGTGCTCGCTCCTCCAATTTCTCGTCCGCCCCCGTTTCTCAGCTCCATCCAACTACTTGTACACCCCCTGTAACACCTCGCGATCAACAACCCGGGGAGCGTCATCACACCGAGGTACTGGTTGGATGTCAAGATCCGACCGACACGAATCCCGAGAAAGAGAAAATCTTTGCGCTACGTGGACTACGACAAGCAGCACGGGAAGTTCGCGGGGAGTGCTTCACTGGATTGGGAGGCCCATATTACACATATGTTAACGATAAGGGGCCCACAATCATGACAAATCTGGAAGCAATGAAAAAGGAGATAGCTGCTCTTGGTGTGAGAGCAAGAGGGGCGGATGTGAGAATAAGAGAGAGGCGGATAACAGAACAAGGGAGATTGGCGAGAGTTTCCAAAAATTCAAAGCGGAGACGGCGGTATGGGCGGCAATGATGGAACCTCAGCACCGTGTTGCAGTTAGCAAAACACCTGCGGATCTTTTACAATTGCCCGTGGTTGACGAGGCGGACAACTTCCAGAGGTGCCACTACTGTACAAAAGGGCAATAGGGCTGCTTTTAACCGAGGTTTCATTACTGATCTCGCCATGTTGCAACAAGGAGATATCAGTGATTGTCTGAGATTTTATGAGCTATATGGGATACCATATGAAAATGAAGAACCCGACAGAGGTATGTACAATCCAATTCTGCGGAAATTTAGTGTTTGCTGAACTCACCAGGATCGAAAGCAATGGTCGCGATGATGAATAAACGTGCCACGATCGTGGCGAATCCAGGCTGATCCTGCAATAAATGGGACCAAAAGCGACAACGGCAGTTCGAGAAAAGGATCTGGAACTTCACCAATCAAAGCAGTGAGCCGGGCGAAAAACCGCCACGATGGACAACCTCACCTATCGCCCTCTATTGAAGCCGATAATCATCTGATCGACCCCCGCCCGCTCGGTCAAACTACAGGCGGAAGGAACACTTACAAAGACGGGCTGCCTGAAGATGAAGCAGAATTTTACAGCTAAATAGGGCGAGCCATAGGACTGGTGATACGCATCGGTTTTCTGGAGGAACTTCACACCTCATTCACACTTTTTGCAAAGAAGGAAAAGTATGGCCATTATGGACAACAATATGCGGAAGAATGGTACTCTCATATCATCTCACAATTAAAACAAAAGCCAAGGATTGGTCTCTGAGGAGAGTGGTTCCCAACCTGGCATTCTTTTATTGACCAGGACCTTTCTGATGAAATGGTGTAGACACTGAGATGCGACGAGGAAAACCAGGATACACCACCCACGGAGTTTGTCCAAACATTTGTCAAACCTTAACTGCCAAATTTCTAGTTCAATCAATCCTCTTCGTGATGAATTACTTGCAGAATTGGCCGCGCAGATCCCCAAGCATAGTCCAATCTTGGGTAGATATACCTCGCTCGTACACTAAGACAAGTCGCATCACCAAGCTTCCTAGATACCTTACGGTAGGTTTCTATTCTCCTAGAATAGTGTAGCTTGCTAACTATGACAGTGTCTTTTTGTTCCCGTTCACTGGATGGGCGTGATCAACAGAAGGGTCAAGCGCAGTCGAAAAGTCAAATTTCCTTCGAACTCGATGCGACTGAATTGTGCACAGAAGTGCTTCGCCGCGAGTTTAGCCCTGCCCGTAACGGGCGCCGAGATCTTCGCAAAGACGACAAGGATTGCGATCGCACCGAGGGGCCCCTCGAGAACCTGAAGTGCGCTGCTGCGAACCCTTCTGATGTTGCCGGTGGGGTCGTCCCTGCAAACGGATTCGGCGCTGCTAAGATCCCGCTGGCTTCACCAGCTGAGGAGAAGAAAGGCGAAGCCATTTCAAAATCTAAGGAAACTGAAACCAGCCTCGGTAATCGTACGGAAGGGTTCATTGATGGTCTTGACCCCGATATTGTCCAAGATCAGCGGTGCAACCTGAGTGGGCCAGTGTTCCCAACCGTCCGAGGCGCCCTACAGGGCCCCGGCGGGCTATAGTGCCAGGTGTCCCGGGAATGGTGGGTGGGAGCGGCAGGGCATGGTATCCATCATTCGTAAAGACAGCCGTCCAAAAGGTTGACGCCCGGGACCCTCCGCCTTATAATAAATGGTACCTTGCGGCGGTTATCTGCAGGACCTGACCATTACCCGCAGGGCCCGGCCAACACATGCAGGGCCCGGCCAATATGATCGCCCGTCCCGGGCATCCACCCAAGCACTGCCGGCCGTCCCGTCCGCACCCAAGGACGGACGGAGTAGAAGATTGGGCTCATTGGAGTGGGTTATACCAATTGGTGGGTATGATAACCCATAATGGTACCGGTGCCGGCTCTAAGGGAGGGGGTGATGGGGATGTGTGGTGGTACTACCGCGGAGGGGGGCCTGGGGGGTACCCGAGGGTGGAATCAAAACCCTGGTTGCTGCAAGGGTTCATTGATGGCCTTAACCTCGGAATTGCCCAGATGAGGGGTGCGACCTGAGTGGGCCAGTGTCCCAACCATCCAGAGCGCCCTACAGGGCCCTGGCGGGCTGTAGTCCCAGGCATCCCGGGTAGGGTGGGCAAGGACGGCTGTCCAAAAGATTTATGCCCGGACCCCGCAGTCCTAGGTCAAATGGCTTCTTCCAGCCGTTATATGCAGGACCTGGTCAATACCTGCAGGCCCAGTCATTACCTACAGGGCCCGCCTGTCCGTCTCGGGCAGTGTTCTGGACGGACGCCAAGATGCCCGTCCGTCCCGTCCGCACCCAAGGACGGACGGGCTGGAAGCTTGGGTTCACCAGAGTGAGCTATACCAATTGATGGTATGAAAACTCATAATGGTAGCGGTGCCAGCTCTGGCCGGCTTTCGCGCCATGTGAAGGGAGGGGGTGATGGGGATGTGTGGTGGTACTACCGCGGAGGGGGGCCGGGGGGTACCCGAGGGTGGAATCAAAACCCTGGTTGCTGGAGGTTAGTTCCCTTACTGATAGTGTCATTTCCCTTGTAATAACCCGTTCTAGGTGGAACCCATACCCCTCTGGCTGTATTATATCGCGCGGTTCCGGGCTCACCTGCCCGCTTGTGAATTAGAATGTCACAATGATATAAAAATCTTCACCATACTTTCTTCCAAGATTGCCGGCCTTTCAACCTGTATTCCTGCGTTCCATAGTCACCTGTGTTTTGGGTTGAATAACCTACCAAGACATGGTTTAGCCATCATAGCCCAATAGCCGCAATCTTGTAAATCGTATATAATCGTGTGATTTCGCGTAATTCGCCTAGGGACCCCCTAGCCGACTCTAGTTATGTAGCGATCCACAGTGTATTCTCGGTTCTTCACTCCCCCACAGCAATCCGCCGCACTACTCCCTCCCCTATGCTCTTCCTCCGCCCAAACACCAACGCCTCGTCCTGCCACCTCGCCTGACTTTCAGGGTGGAAAACATGCGCCAAGATGCCAAGGGATTCAATTTGAGAGTAATATCACATGGCCCTGGCAAGACCAAAGTTGAGTATTATAAAGCGAAAAACATGTATTTTTAAAAAGCAAACACAACGGGCACTCACCCAAAGCATTTCTTGTCTACATGTTAAGTAAAAACACTTACAGTGTATACCAAGTTACAGAATAAATGTTTGAATACCAAGTTAATAGCCGACATCAATATCACATCATGAGAGATCATTCGGTCCCCGTTGCACTCAATCGAAGGGAGCGCATTTTGGTTTTGCTCCCTATTATACCAGAGCTGCAGCGACAGAGGTGGCCCTTAATATCCCTTAGTTCTCGGATTGATCTCTCTCCGCCTGGGCATCACGGAACGGGTTGAGGGAGGTATCGAAGTTAAAATTGGCACTAGAAAACTAAGGACCTGTTTTGGCAACGCCGAGACTGGCCCGCTCGGTGACCTTTCATCATACAAAATGGCGGTTGCAAAATGGGGGGGACAGGGGGGAAAAGAATTTTTCGATGGGAGCCGTTACGGCTTGGACTAACAGGTCCTGAGTATTCACCAACCAGCACTCGTGATGACCATCAGATAAGGTAACAGACCTGGTGGAACTCGCTCTTTTCATAACCCTTTTTGGAGTCTGATTCGGATCCCACCATCTACAATAGTCAAAGCTAACCTTACCGCTGACATCAATTGCTCCCCAAACGCCTGCAACCCTTCCCCAACAATGGATCAAAACGCAGGAAAAAGTGACTACAATAGTAGAGAATCTCCAACCACTTTTGCCAACTCTGTGGTGTCGCCGTACCTATGCTTCGAAAACCGCTACCCCGAAATTGCCTACAAAATTCTTAATCAGGGCTCGTACCTTAACCGGCACATATGCTGCGAGGAACTAGGCAAATCATACAACGCCCAAGCGGATCGAGTAGGGCCCGTGCAGTCCTTCAGATTGCTTCTAATAATATACGTCTGATTGAGTTACCGTAGACGCATCACTTATATAGAAATATGAATAACAGAATCAAACAATGAGTGATCCTAATAACAGTGCAGTTCCGCCCAACCAACAGACGGAACTGCTTAACATGGCGTAAATAATGGAGGACCCTGCCGAGAAGTTTAGAGGCGCCGTGTATTACAAGAGAATATCGGATGTCACTTGTGATAGTGTGTTAATGGCGGCAAGAAATTGACACTCTACAAGACGTGGTGGAAACACATTGTAAGTTAGCCCTTGTGGCCTTGCTCCACGCGGACAAATACTTCAAGCGGTCAGTGGTACCGGTATTTGAAGTTGTGGTCAAAGGGCGGATTTCAACGGTTAGCACTACTCCAGGATGTGGTAGAAGTAGATTTGGGTAATAACTCTTGATAACCAGTCTCCAATAATCTTTGTTCCACGAGCCGCCTGTCCTAAGGGCACTGAAGCGTCAGTTTTACGATCTAGTGAAGACCCTACAAGGGTTGATGGTCGGTGGGAAGTGGAACACACGAAACAAAGAAACCCAGGAGATAAGATAGTAAATGCGAACAATCATCCCGATAGTCTGAGATTGCTGGTCTTTTGGCTGATTCGCGCTCGAGTGTCGTGTTATCATACGGTAGGTTGCTTGTTCCATGGAAACAAGAGATGGTGGAACCCCTTTGGATACTGAGAAAAAGAGAATTCGGTCCGGGAAAGCGAATGTGAAAAGGTCGTAATCTGTAGGTTCGAACGAAAGAGAATTTAAAAAATCAATTCGCGAAATTTATATCAATCGGTCCTTGCACTCTCAAGGAAAGTCCTATCACTCGGTGTACTTCACTCGCACACTAAGACTTGTTTGGTTCAATTCGCGTTTCGTGGAGTTCAATTTTCGTTCGTTAAGGTTGCTATTGACTTTGTTCAGAAGACAGGTGGAGAAAACCTCCCACATAAAGAAAGAAAACCTTTCCCTTCCTCCCTCAAACATGCCCTATCAGTTTAGCTCCCAGCCAATTAAAACCCCAAAGAAACAACTTCCCTCTCCAAATTAAACTAAATCTAGTAACAGGACTTCAAAAATGCACAAACCAGATGTTGAGCCTTACAGTACCTGATCAGAGCCGCGGTGTTAATGACACGCCCCAAACCGGGGTCCGACAACAGTGACAGCGGGACAAACTAGCATCTCCATGAATTTTTGCCAACCAAATTCGCATGCGACCCGGTATTAGTACCAGTATTTGGATACCGGTAGTACTGTAAAGAGGTGTTCTTGATTCATTACTTACCTGGCTTACTTGTACCCCCGCATCTGGGAAGATTCCGACAATTTATGGACGCACAAAACTCTCAACACCAGCATGTCACCGGCTCCATGCCCCACGACAGACACACATGTTCCTAATCGCAAAACATATCATAGGCCTGATTCCCACTTGTATCATACGGAGGTCTATAATCTTAAACGGCCGCACCCTTGAAATAGCTAAATAAGACAACGCCGGTTTACGAGGCAAGAGAAAAAAACGACTCCTAGTGGCCAGCGCATGGGCTTCAGGAAGGCGGGGAAGTTCGCTTGTTCTCATTCAACCCTCTCTCCCTTCTGCTCTATCGCCGAACTCGATTATCATAACTAAGGGTAAAGGCAGGGGTATATATTGGTGGAATATTGTCCCTGAGTTTCGATTTCATACCTACTGTTGGTTTCCTATATGATCTTCACGAACTTTCCGTTATACCTTACTTGATGTCTGAAACTGTTATCACCCTGTTGTCTCCGTACTGTTTCCTCTCTATCTCCTTGCAGTGAAAATTTCTCTCTTGTTTCTTTTCTGTTTCCTTGTTGTTTCAAAAGGACAAGACTTTAGTCCCCTTACCGGAGATGAAAGTTTTCATCCACACAGGCACCGGACAAGATGTAGATCATCTTGGGTTAAAAGGGCCTTGTTATCTACTTAGAAATGATATGCGAATTCTGACCTTTCAATTGTGCACCTAAGAAAATCTCCTGCTGGTTTTTATCCATCATTCCTCCGTCTATACTTTTCTCTCTTTACATTACCAAACGATTTATTTTACTTCATATATCAATCGCAACAACGGCATCCTTCCATCCCCCCATCAGTCACCATAACTTACATATCCGCTCTCGTCTACCCAAGTCTCCCTTTCCTCTGCGTACTCCCATATCTAACTAGTATAAACTAAGTATATCAACCATGACCACAAAGGGGGGGCTAGCTTCAAAAGGACTCCCACTGTTCGTAGCGCCTGTTCCGCTGATCCCCGTTGACTCTCTCCCCTCCCGCTTCCGACCAGTTCATGATTTGCTTTCTGTGGATACCCACGGAACCACGATCCGAACAAGCGAAACAATTATTTGCCCATTCTGAGCAGCATCCAGAAGAACTGAAACCGCAACTATGCTCCGCTATTGCAATTTAGATTCCGGATGCCAGCAATTGAAGTAACTGAACGTAGAGTGATCCGGTACTCCTTCAGTCTGAGGATATCATTAAGAACAATTTATCATTGCTCACATCATTCGGAAACCAATATTCGAATGCAGGAGAAATGCGACACCAGTAGGCGGAAGAAGAAGGGAAATAAAAGTGGGAAAACTCGGTAGGAACAAGCAAGAAATATTATAGGGCGGCATGGCGCCGTTCGAGAAAGGGCAGAGAAGTGGGGAAAGTAGATTGAACACGAGAAATGGAGAAACCGGGTGATCATGAAGCATGGGTGGAGGGAGAGAAAAGCGGAGGTCGCAGACCTAGAGTGAAGGTACTATGATAGATGTTGATGTTGACCCGGGAAGGGGCATACCGTCGGACTTTATTAACACGAGGAACAGGATACTGATACCCTACGAGTGGCCATAACTCTCATGCAGCTGAGAGAAGGAAATTGTGAATATATTATAATTGTAGCAACCAGGACGATGAGGCGATCTACGATGGAGAAGAACAGGAGGTTGGGAAAAGTGATAACGACTAACTTAATTCTTTCTTCCCCCGTTATTTCATCTCTCATATCTTTGTTTTCCCTTCCGCCCTATTCACTTGTATCTGGGTTTTTATATTGTCCATGATGATATATTATCGACGGTGGTGCATTGGACCCGCTGCTCATTTGTGAGGACTAAATTCCGCCCCGCAATTCAACGAGAGCCCGGTACACACAACGCCCGAGAAGTTATGATAGCAACGCGGGGAAGAAAGTTAAGAGTCAACCTCGAGGAATTCTAAAAATCTGTATAAGCAAGCCTCGCAATTGGGTCTTGGGATTTTGGGCCGGGCTGGGAGGATAGCAGTTTGGGCCGGGCTGGGTCGCCTGGAAGGCAAGCCCGGTTGACCCAAACACAAGCCAATAAAATAATTGAAACTTTAATTTCTTAAGTCACACGATATCACTCATATCTCACTGAAATGATTGTGAACCCCAGGACTTGCGTCATTCTCAACAATGTTGATAATTTTTCAGCCTCATCGGTTGAATTACCCCTTTTCAAGGTGCGGGTTAATGTTGATTCCGTGTTCTCTATCATCCTCGGCCTGGCAATTATCCTTCTACTCGTATTACCATATCACGTTTCATCAGAGTCCTTTAAACCTAACCCTCTTCTGATGCAGGAACATGAAGATGACATTAGTGACCCCCCCTCCATCTTCTCATATCCAAGCTCTCCGGTGAGCATTTCTCAAATTTTGGTTGCCGACTCAAGCAATGTTTCTCATATCGACTTGGATGATGAGAATCTAACAGCCACTGTATCTATATGATCTTCTCCAAGTCGTATTTCCACCCCTCCACCGACTAACTTACCAAAGCGCAAGCAGTCAACTTCGCGTTCCTAGGTATCGGCAATGGCTGATGAGCCACTTAGGCTAGTAGTAGAAATTCGGGGAATCAGGTATGACCACAATAGACTTCATAACAAGTGATAATGATTCATGAATCCTAACATTTGAAAGACATTGGCAGTGTCAGCTATGCGCTCAACGCAATCCACAAGCACATGGCACAAGGAATCTTGGCTAGCACTTAACTTCAGTTCACGGAATACGAGAAGATCTTCTCTCACACAATAAGCGTCTCAGGCAATCGCAAAAAACCATCGTGTCTATGATTAAATCCGTAATGGATATGGTACATCGGCAGCAAATACAATAACAAGAAGAGGCAGTCAAGATGAGGGCACAAGAGGCAGATTTTTACACAATAACAACCTTAGGATTCCAAGCCCTGCTTGTAGGATTGCTTATCCGCCACGATTTAGTCTTTACCTTTGCGATATCTCAAGAACTACATGATCTTGTATACGCTATTCAGCCCACAGCTGCCCGTCTACTACTATCTTCACCAAATACAATAAAGTCCTTGATATTTCTTCGCTTTTCACATCAGAAATATCAGCTACGAGATCTCTTGCATCTTTCCGTATTAAATATCTACTTCACCCAGGACTTTTGGACCTCACCAAATCTTATTGCCTTCCTAGGAGTTATTGGCCATTCTACTATACCTACTAGTACCCTCATGCAAGTCTTGCTCGCCTTGAAGGAAATGGAAGGATCCCACTCCGGGGAAAATATGTCATGCTTTCATTGCGATAATGGAGGATTATAATATTCGTAACCAAATAGGCTACTTTATGATAGATAATGCAACCAACATTGATAGCTTCATTGACTGCCTAGTAGAGCAACAGGCAGATATTGGTCTCTTTCTAGATGCCCATGAGCATAGGCTAAGGCGAGTTAACTATTCATCTCTGTACATGACTGGGAAAATAGCTTTTACTAAGGGAATAATTTTAAATCTTAGATGCAATGGACATATGATGAACTTAAGTATGCAAGCATTCCTCTTTGGATCAAGTGGTGCTGCTTTGGGACAGATGGGTAACCGAACAAATGCAAGCCAATTGCTTAATGAGATGGAGGAGTAGTGAAGGTTGGGGCCATTGGGGAAAGCTAATAACATTGCAGTACATTCACGACAGACACCTTAACAAATTCAATCTTCTCGTTTGCTTAGTGGAGGTCCTTTAATCAAAAAAAAAAAAACAATTCAACTTGGTGGAACTCCTGGCATGGAACCTTGTATTCGACAGGCTATTGACAGCCAGATTGATAATAACCCATTACTGGAAGAGAACAGAATTGAGCGACACAAATTGAAGCTCCTGGAAAGAATTAAATAGATATTAAAAGCATTAGTGATAGCAACCAAGGCAACTGAAGCGCAAGGTAACACTTTAACCAAGGTCTTTCTGTCGATTGATCTCCTACTAACGCAATCTAAGCAAGCACTTGAGGAGAATTCTGCAAATCATGTATTATCATCAATGATTCGCATTGGATGGGAAAAACTAGATAAATATTTCTCTGCCACTAACCAAGAACCACTATACCTTGCAGCTGTCGTTTTCAATCTCAAGTTTACGTGGCATTACTTTGAAACAAAATGGGAGGCTGCTTGGGTAGTGAGCTCTAAGAGTCGCTTGAGAAATCATTGGCTAAGCTATTTGTGATTAGCTCGGGAGAGAGGGAATGGAGATCATTGTCTTGAGCAAGTAGGAATCGAGGAGGGACATAGGGAAGTCAATGATGACTTTGAGGAATGGATGAATATAATGCCACAGGTAGCGAGGGGCAGGATGAGTATTACAGATATTGCAGTAATGCGGAGCTCGATATCTCACTTCAAAACCCACTTGAGTATGATTCAATCAATTGACTGTTTTACATAATTGTACTAACATACGGAATACCTAGATGGTGGTTTGACAGAGGACGGCAAAGAGAATATCCAGTATTATCTAAGTGGGCAATCAATATACATAGTATACTGGCAATGTCATTTGAACTGGAGAGAATATTCTCAGGAACCAAGCATACGATCAGTGATTCACGGCATTCACTTGGTGCAGAGACGATTGAAGCTGTTCTATGTCTCCAGAGCTGGGAGTCTACTGATGGGATTGACGAAATCGCTCATGGACCCTAGGAACTCATTTCTCGTAGTTGTTGTTTCTCCTTCCTTTTCTTGTTATATTTCCTGTTTTTCAATCACTTTCCCGCAAATGGCCTCGGCCCTATATTGCTCTCTTTTCTGGTAGCTTCTACAATTCACTCATCAGGAAAACTATGTCTTTTGAGTATTAATGATGGCAATAATTACTTCTTCAAATGCAGTGAATTAATTGCTTTGGTTTGAAACATTTGGGCTTTCTGGGTAGCCTGGGCTTTATTTGGGTCGGCTTGGGTCGGGTGGGCCTGGCATCATTTGGGCCGGGTTTGGGCTGGGCTCAGCAATTTACGGCCCGGGTCGGCCCATTGCGAGGCTTGTGTATAAGTGTGGTGTTTTTCAACTCATGTGCCCCCGACCAACAATCGCCACTCGTAATTATCGTGACCCACCCAATTCGGTGCAATTCGGCATCACCATCACTGCTCGCCAACTTCCGGCATTTGTGAGCACAGCATCTATCTTGGGTAAGCGAAAGAATTGGCAGGAACCTCGACACTTTGGTGGTATGCAAGAGCAGTCATCTTCACAAACGCTGAAAGCTCGTATTGCCCCCATAACCAATTCATCCTTCACCAGAATCATCCCAGCATGATTTCGCACACCCGCCCAAGTCGCAACTCCGTTCGCATCGATTCGCAAAGCCATCGTTTCCGGAGGTGTCGCCGGAAACCGTAACCAAATCTCCCCCGGACCATATGCTGTCCTCTAGGCAAAGCTGCCCCTTCCCTGCGACGAAATGTCGCGCTTTGCTTGATGAAGCACCCTCACATTGTCCCGCGCTGCGATACGCGAGTATTGTGATTGACTTGGAGAGGTGAATGTGAGGATGGCCACACCCGAAGTGATACCCGAGTGCAGGATCGGGCAGTGATAGCCTTGTTGCGGGTTTGAGACTAAACCGGCTTGGAATTCCGTCGCAGAAATGGTGTGATACAAACACTCAATTGCTGCAGAGGGAGTGTGTACAGTATAGAAAGAATATTCCTCTTCCACGCTACCAGTATTAAGGAGGGCCATAAGACTACTCGTTTAGTACTTGCGGTCCCACCATACCTCTCAGCGGTAGTGTTGTGGATGGCCACGGCGATCTGCAGCGTTACTTATGTTGTGTACATTACGGTACTGTATACTTCGCAATTTGTCAGAGATTCAGAGGATATCAAAGGTTGTCAAAGGTTGTGATAATGCATCCCCCATGTCCATCCAGCCCGAGTGCTAGGAATATTTCCCATTGCCGCATAGCTAGGATTGATAGTTGACACAATCGACGATTCCCGGTTCTCGCATTTGTCAAAGAATATGGAGCACTCCAGTACTCGAGTAGTTCAGAAACTGGAAATTGGGTGTGTTCGCTGCTGGTGGCGGGTGATATTTCCACCGCTACTACCGTTCAGTACCCGTACAGGATGCAGGATAATGGGTGAGTAGGGCGAAGCTGGCCTCCGTTCTTTGGAGTCGTTATACCAATCAAAGGCACACAGCCAATTGAGTGCTGGTGCACATGAGGAGCTACAACCCGATTTAGGGCAGTGAGGCAGAACGCACCCAACTGTTCCAATACTTTCAAAATTTGAATCTAAAGAAATTCTAGGCTTGAATGGAACTGATTTGATAAAGGCACCGACGAGAAGAATAAAATATAGCGTTATTGACCTGTTAACTTTGCCACTTATCCTTCTACAATGATGGGTGAGCGTCCCTCTTTAAATACAAAAAACAATAACTAATCTACCGGGAGTCTTCCTATCAGGATCCAATCTCACTCCACACTCCATCTTTACGACACATTGAAGCTTTTACCTTACATGCACTATCTGTCTCCACCGCCGCGGCTCATTGCTGTCCTCTGCCGTTCTTCTCTTTCAGGTCCGGTTCCTCGCTTTCCACTCCGGTTCCTCGCTTTTCTTTCCGGTTCATCGCTTTTCTCTCCGGTCCTCGCACCGGTGATGGTTCCGCCGGTCTTTGTTCAGATTCATACTTCACCGCGGTTATATCGCTCATTTATCCGGTTGTTTTAGTTTTACTGCTATACTATCCGAGTCACCTTTTATCCTGCTCCCGATACCCGTATTCGCTCATGTACCATCATGATTGTCGTTTCTATCACTACCCCCGCACATCAAATGACAAACATAATGCTGACCAAAGCCAGCAGGCCAGCTTCTGGGTAAGCGCCGGTGATGAACAACAGCATTCACATTAAAACACTGGCGAGATAAGGCGTCTGAGCGTGGACAGCACGAACCGGCAACCTTCGCGGCTGAAACACAACCAGCATCGTATTTGTAGCTGCAAGCATTAGGGATTACTCGCACTCACGTATCGCTTGCATGGCATCAAGGTGTGGTAGAGTAAGAAAGCATATCGATTGGTGGGATTTGAAGATACCCCACATTTACGGACAGAACCAGAATTTGCCCATCGCATGTGCCGGTATCGTGTGATGAGAATTCTTGATCTGTGGGGGGTTATCATACCTGAGCCGCCGCATATCACATTGGCCGTTCTGCGCTACGCAGAGAGGTTGAGTCCCCACTCCCCCTTCCCAGCGCTCTTGCTTCTTCAATTCTTGCTCACCCTGTCGAGAATTATCCTTACGAGAATTGGAGAATACGTTCAATCCCAAACATCGACACAGCACAGATTGTAATTCAAAAATCAGTCACCGAGATGGGTAATTGGCTGTCAAGCGCTCCATCTGAGGACCAACCTTTAGCCCAAAGGTAGGCTTCTTGAGTGTCGCCCGTGTTAATTTGCTTTTCCGTCGGCTAATGCAAGGTTCTATTGTTGTATCTCCCCCTTGAACAGCGGTACAAGAGGCTACTATAGCGCCAATAGCGGCTGCAATAATACCTTCGGCTCTGGTAATACTACCACCACCAATAATTATTACGCCTACGGCAGCAGAAGTAAGCCGGAGAACTACGACAAATTTTTGCAAGCCCTATACCCGCCTGGATCGGGCTACGTATGGCACCTAAATCGGGTTGAGGAGCTGGTCGAGGGAACATGCACTTGGGTTATCAAACATCCAAAATATCAGGAGTGGTTGGGAAATAAAACATCCGGCCTCCTCTGGCTATCGGCAGAACCAGGCTGCGGAAAGTCCGTTATCACTTCGTTTCTCGTAAAGCATGTCAAAATACCACTTAACGCCATCTTTTGTTATTTCTTTTTCAAGGATGACAGCGAGGAGGAGAGGAGCGCAACATTTGCTCTTCGTGCCATACTACATCAGCTTATTTCGCAGAGTAACACCCTCTGCAGGTATGCCGAGGAAGAGTTTAAAGCTAAAGGAGAGAGGTTTACGGGGGAGGTGGACTCATTGTGGGATATATTGGTTAAGGCTGTGGCCGAGGGTGGGTGCGGCGATGTAATTTGTGTGGTGGATGCCTTGGACGAGTGTGGAGAAGAGACTCTGACTCCTCTCATCAATCGCATAACCCGCTTTCCCGGGTCAAACTCTTCCGATACGCCGTTGAAGTTCCTTGTCACTAGTCGCCCGTACCACTATATCGAGAAAGTGCCTGGTTCAAGGGCAACGACCATCCGTCTCAAAGGCGAGGACGAAGTCAACGCTATTTCTGAGGGTGTTTCCAGTGTTATAGACATTGGAATAAAAGAGCTCGAGTTATTGTGGGTTTTCTGGCGGGCTGGGATATTTGCGCGATCTCCTCTACTGGTCCGCCGACCGGACATTCCTTTGGGTCTCTCTCGTTCTGGAGCTTTAAAGGCCTGCGATGACGACTCGCCAGAGGAGTTTAAAAATATCGTCTCCACCACTCCGCACGATCTAGCGCAATTTTACACCAGGATTCGTGATAGAAGCACAGACCCCCGAAAAGCCCGACGAATCCTGAATATAGTGGTAGCAGCAGCACGACCTCTTACGCTCCAAGAAATGAACATAGTACTCAAAGTCAGCCAGTGCCCTAAGGCTTTTATTGATCTCCGTGATCATGGTGGTAGTTCCGAAAAGAAAGTGAAAAACCAGTGCGGGCTCTTCGTGAGGATTATCGATTCCAAGATTGACCTTGTTCATCAAACGGCCAGGGAATCCCTGATAAGAGGAACCTTGCCCGGGCAGGGCAATTGGCAGTATACCCTGTGTCCCCGGGATTCTAGTTATATAATGGCTGATGTTTGTATCCCCCATCCGTCATCGGAGGACTTTGAGAACCACCCGTTACCCATTCAAAATAGCTCATTCACAATACCTGGCATGGAAACCCAGGCGGAACATGCTTATCTTCTGAAATAGGGCCTTCCCGATTATGCAGGTCGCTATTGGGCAGGGCACTTTAGTGTTCCTAAGCGTCCCGGGCAGGGTGAGTAAGGACGCCAGGGCAAAGCGTCCATGCGGCTCGAGGGCAGCCGTCTTAGAGGTTGACGCCCGGGCCCTGCAGTCTTCGGTAAAATAGGTTCTTCGGGCCGTCATTTACAGGGCCCGGCCGTCATCTATAGTAGTAGACGCTTGGTTGTTGGGCTTGAGTTAAGATCTACGAGTAGGATAAAATTTAATTTTCACGGAATATAGCTATAGAGGTCTAAAAATAAATCGATATATATCAAGTGAAAATGAGCTCCCATAAAAACCTGTTGTAAATAACCTCTTATACTTTTACCGCCATATTACGATATACCATACTTGGATGTCAGAAGCTCCGCCCCACTCATCGGGTGGTAGTCAGAATTCCCTACGTCATGATGATTCAAACTCACAAATTATGCCACCATACTTTACTGACAATAGTGCTTACCACTATGATGTGGAGATTGACAATGAAGGCTCCACACCAAGTGATATTTTAAGCTCTGCTCTATCTTACCTATTGACCATTTTACTTAGTAGTCAGATTTCACAAAACGAACCCGCAACCAGTCATCTTAGCCAGCAAATAGAAAATCGTTCACATATTCCACCATTTACCTATAACCTTTACGGAACCTACTTGGTAATTCCACCTTGATTCTGTCCCAGGAAGAAAGCCCGAAAGGGCATTGTTGGCTTCCGGCAAATGGAACAGAAGTTCTGGAAAATGGAAAATAGCTTTGGAAATTTGCTATACCACTCTCACATCCCGCTGGTCATCGATATCTGGAGGTTGTGGAAATCTTTCCTGTACGGCAAGAGGTCAACTCCGACAAGCCAGTTAATTACAGACGGATACTGCTCTTGGATGGCGTTGGTTTGGACGTAGGTAAATGGTGAGAATACCTCCCACGGGGGAAGATGCCAACCCCAACAGGCCAGATGATAGTGGCCAAACACTGCTGTTGCTCACTGCTTTGGATGGCCATGAGGGGGTGATTAAAATACTACCTGGGCAGGAAGATGTCAAACCTGACAAGCCAGACACTGACGACCGAACACAGCTCTCCTTCGCATCTCGTTATGGCCATAAGGTAATAGCGTCGCTACAAGCTCGCAAAGCAGTAACTCCCAGCACCATTTGAGGCCTAGAAAACACCAGCTTGGCCACTCGGCTTCCGCACTCCTTTCCTTCCCATGCACATTACTTATAGAAGCCGTCCTCGGACATCCGCCGGCTGCAGTCGAAGAAAATCGCACGAGGGGGGCCCACAAGACACGTATATATCACCACGCCGTTGTGAGCGCTGCGTTTTTACGGTGTTTTTTTGTCGCCTTTTCAGGGTAGCGAATTTTGGGCTACATAGCCCGCCGTTCAATTATTCGAGTTTCTGTGGTAGGGTTCGGATTGTGCCGGATCCAATAAAGTGATAAATCATTGGTTTCACAAGAGAAAGGAAGGACGCCAGGGGCTATACACCCCCATGGGATAACCGGACAATATAATAGAGTAGTGTTGTGAAACATAATTGATATGACTTCCAAGTCGGGCGATGCGAGTATGGGACGGACCCTCGTATGCGCTATTTAACACGAGTGATCATTTATGACGCCTTTTACAATCACGGTAAGGTTATCGTCCTACCTTCCACTGATTCTCACACATATCCATATAAGTTTTCATTCCCTCTGCACACTCCCATCCTAAAAAAAGAGAAAGATAGGCTTCATGAGGAAAGTTAGGCCTTGTCGGGAAGGGCTTACAATTGTTCATAACTCCTACTCAGTCCTTTTGACTCTCCCGCAGTAGTGCCCTTTTCACGAGTGAGCCGTTTCTTCCCGTAGATATGATAATCCAAAGCGCAGTGGCCATTTTCCCGGTTTGCGAAAAATGGAGTGGGGATTTTTCCACAGATGTGCTGTGAAAGAGGTGGCAGAAAGCGAGGAGGAAAGAGCGAGTTGAGCAGTTTTATGAGAGCGATTCTTGCTGTATCTCTGGCCTAATGTTTCAATTTATTGCTGATTTATTGATCAATTGATAGTTTGGCTTTGTAGGAGGTAGGGCCTTTTGTTTTCCAATTGTTGCGAAAGGGATGAGGAGTGCACAGTAAAATTCAGGTGGTGGGGGGAAAGGGAACGGAAGGGGTCTGGAGGAGGGGAGGGGTTGGGTTGGTTGGGTTTTTGTGAGAATAGAAATTGTATCATACTGCGCTCTTTGATTAAGAGTTTTTATTATAATATTATTACTCGTATTGGTTGATTGAGGGGGTAGTTGTTTTTTCCTGAGGGAGATATATCATAAATTGCAGACGTCAGCTTACGGTATCACACGTGAGAGCTTCAGTCAATAGGTACGAGTACTTAGACCATAGTATCGGGAAAACCCAGTTTTTTCTTTCTTTTTTCTTTTTATCATACAAAAAAAGGAAACCTCATTTTACAAATCCACATTTCAAGATTCTACCGAGCGAAAAACAATGCACCCCTAAACCAATCATTCTCGAAATTAAACTTCGGCTTGCCAGGTTCTGCGCTCTTGGCCATAATCAGAAGGTCCACTTCCTTATCACTACCACCATCAACCCTCTTCCCTTCCCATTCCCCCCAATAACCACAACCCTAACCTCCACGGCACCACTCATCTTGGCAATCCCGAATATGACCCCCTTGAGCGTGGAGACTTCATCAAACACCAACTTCCTATCGAAAGCCTTCTTGCTCGCCTCCATCTCAAGCAGGCGCTTGATTCCTTGCACAAAATGCCTAGCTTTTTTCACCTTACCCATGCCCGAGATGTGTGTGGTCAACCCTCTATCGTCGGTACGTAACGTGACCGTTTCGCATGTCTCCCGGATGAGGTCGATATACCTTTTCTGCCAGGCCGGATATGCCGGCGCTACGAAGGTGGTGAGACGTTCGGGCTTGTTAGCATTGTTGGCAACGGATTTTCCCTTCGCTTTGCCCTTGGCTTCCGCGGGTTTGGTCGAGGTTATGTTTGTAGTTATTGTCCGCACGTCAGAGTGGGCAGAAGTGGGTTAGGTGGAGATTGGTGCACTGGTGTCGGGAAGAGGGCTTTTTGAGCGCCCATTGGTTTCCGGTGTACTTCAAGGTAGATGTAGTCTCCCCAGTGGGGAGTGAAGGGGGTGATTTGTAGCACTTGGACTCTGACAAAGTGGCATATCAGGTGCCTGTGTGGGCGGATGGTGCCGGACACTTCCTGGTAGGTTTCGCGCACGGCATGGGGTTGCTAAAATCCGGTTTCTATGGCAAGTTTGTAAGATGTGCTACGTTAGGGTGGGCAGATCAGCGAGTGATGGAGGGTTGCGGAGAAATGGGAGGTGGATGATATTTGCCTCTCGTCAGGTTCAGGAGTTTGCACAATCAATTAATTCATTTCATCTTCAAATACACGCTCCCAGAAGGTGCCTTTTGGTCCTTGTCTGAGTTTACCGACTTCGGCGTCGCGGACGATATCTTCGCGCCATTCCTTCCTCGTGTACAAACGAAGGATTTCTGCATTAGCGGCCTAGAGCAATTAATCACCGTATCACAGATTAGAATGACAAAACATCACTTCTCCGCAATATTCCCATCCTCAACGCCATCGCCAGCATCGGCAAACGCAATTCTACCAGTATCGCCATCATACTTCGTCACCATCTCCTCAAGAGTCAGCAAGTTCCCAGTATGCTTACTCATCTTTTCGCCATTTGACATAAGTGATCATTCACACCGACTCCCTGGGGCCAGTATTCCGGCAGGAAAAGCGCTATGTGAAGGTTCGAGAAGGAGGTCGAGTGGTTCAGGATAAGATCCTTGCCCGGGGCACGGACGTCAGGGGGGCAAAAGTATTCAAACTCTCTGCATGGTTTTTAAACAATTCCTCCGAGATGCCAGACCCTTGATCTCTTCCATAGAGAGATTAAGGCGAGTAGAGATATAGTTCCGGACCTCACCGGCCATCTACTCGGGTGCGATACCGGCAGGGCCAATACTAATACCATCAATAGAAGTATGCAGGAAGTGTACAATGGTGTAGTATGCCATATAGATAGTAAAATCCGATAAACTCTCCACAAGGAATTTAGAATCCCATGAAAGCTTGCTTCCGAAACTATAAGAACGCGCACAAGCCCACAGGTTTAGCCAAGCAAGGATCTCCATAAAGCCGTTCTTTGTCTCCTCGTGGAACATATTGAGTCCATTGCCAACCAATTGTACAACCTTCTCTCTCCAGCTCGTCTCTCTGTAGCCAAGATACCATTATTCGCAATGAGCCGCAACGCAGGTGTCTCCGGAGCATGGGGTGGCGCGGCCCTCTAGTTCACTGTAAATTAATGCCTCTCCCTTGCTCAACCAGATCTCATGAACTTTAGGTTTAGCCTTCTCAACCTTCGCGTCCTTGAATTCGCCAATGAGGATAGTCCCTGGTAGAAACCGTCCTTATATGCAATCTCCTTGGCCTCAGCCAATTGCTTGGCATCGTTTAGTGAATGTATCTTCATCTTCGTAACCAGGAACTCAGCCGTCAACTCTCTATGAAGTGGACCTCGTAATGGGAATAATATTCAGCTCTGCCCATTCCTTCTAAATCTTGTTGCAGTCGGTCTTCTTGTCAATGTCATTGATTGTAGTATAGTCGTCTGGAGAACCAGATAGTGCAGGGATAACCACATCAGTGCCCTTGGTAGCAAGGACAGGTTCCATAGGGAGAACACGGACACCGCCATTGTGTACCGAGAGAGGTGCATGAACCAGATTTCCAACAAGAGACCGGATTTGTAGGGTGTCAATAGATGGGGAGACACCATGTTCAAGGAAAATACCCTGGAAAGCCATATTCCGGGTGGTGCGTTGGGTGCAAACATAGAACTCAGTACATGAAACCTGGCAAACGCCATATGAAGGCTTATGACAGACAAAGCAGCAGGTTTGGCCATGCCTAATTTTGTCAATCAAATTCATAGCTAGGTATAGGAAGGGAATCCACATGGTCTCGGACCACGATGTAGGCTTAGCTAATCAAACCTTAGCACTTTCCGGAAGCTTGCAAGCAATCCTCTTCCTCCCCTCCTCTGTCCACTCTAGTACCTTTAGGTTAGCCACCGTATACTCCTACGGCCCAAACCCCTCACCGTAACTCCCGTCATAATACATACAGCGCTGTCAATCCTTCGGTGAGTAAATAGTATACCTCTTACCAAACTTGATTTTATCCAGACCCTTGAACCTATTCACCTGCCAGCGTACAAAAGCATCGAAATACGGATTCTCATCCGTAGTGATAAACGACCTCGTCTAATCAATCCTGAGCCCCAAACTCATGGAATCCTTCATGCAGACCGGTGGAAAGTACTTAAACCAGTGCTCCGATTCGGAAAACTGAGGAATCTCCTCCAGGAGGACACCTAGTGCCAGCATAATCTGAAACGGATACCTCACGTTGACCACCTTCGCACCGGCTTTACCCTTCTTTGCAGGGATTTTGGTAACGTCTTGGCTCGTCACACGATTTTTGGCAGTGTCTGCGGCTCTTCGTCTTCCGCCTCAGGCATGTTTTCAAAGTTCTTGCCGGAGAGCTCTACTTACCTCCTGGTCTTGTCGGAGGATGACTTAATCGGTGTACAGGTGCAGTGGAAACCGCGTGGCAATAGGGCTCGCTTAGCTTTCATACGCTGGTAACCGGTTGCAAATTCCACTCTGCTGGTGGGGAAAGGAGTGTCCGGCATGCAGACTTCCATCCGTGTATGGGTATGCCATGCAACTGCATAATTTGAGGTGGCGGCCACCCAGCTTCCCTGGGCCAGTTGTAGGGTCTTCTTATAGAGTCGGCGCATCGATTTCGAACCCTCACCATGAAATGTGATTACAGAAGACCAATTTACATGCAGGCGGTCGGGTATCAGAGGGAAGGAGTTGACGGTTCATAGACGATTTCTAAGGTTATATAAGTATAAGATAGTAGGATATCAGAAATATACCAGTGCATTGCTAAAAGCCTCATATTGAAACTAATCCACAAAGAAGACATGGAGACAACAAACTCATAAAGACAGGTATGTTCGCCATTTAACCCCATGCGAACACGAGATTGGAGCCGGATTATTCATGTAATAAGGGAGAGAGATACGCCACGTCATAGTGAGTGTGCTTGGTTAGTTGTACTCCTGAGATATTGCCCGATAATATCAATTGAGCGCGTTTTTCATTCTGATTGGTACTGGTCGCAAACAATTTGGCACATTACAAGTGCAACAGATAATGGACTATGAGTATGTGGTACACCGCTCAGGGTTAGTTCCTATGAGTGATAAGCGCAGTGGAAGGGGCAAAGCTCTTTCCAGAGTGTTTCTGTGGCACTTACTCGAGTAGTGTAACACGTTGTAGCAACCTTCTTTCCAAACTCATCATGGATTGGGACCTGGCCACGGTAACCTTGGCTCTTTCCGGGTTTTATTCCCACCAACCATCCGAAGACGAATGCTCTCCTTACTCTGCACGAGACGCCTCCCCAGTACAGCCTCAAATGACTCTCTGATGAGCTCCTTCAACTGTGCAACTATTACAAGCATGCGAAGCAGGTCCTGAAGCAGCTCTATAGTTGTCGGGACATGCATTATCGGCCCCCTTTGCAGCAAACATACATACCCAATCCCGGAGTGTCCTAAGTGAGCGTACTGGATAGCCAACCCAGCCGTGGAAATTCCAACAACCTGCATACGTAGTCTAATCGTGGGGTCACTATCCACTAACTCATCTAGCCGGTTGAGCATGTCATACATGGATTTAATAAGTTTGATATTATCTTTCATCCACTTCGTTGCTTTCACACCACCGGCGAAGCTCGACCCGTCTTCAATCACGCCGTACTCGTGATAATCGTCCCCTAAGTCACGGATAATGCCGTCGTGGCGGGGCCCGTGTTTCAACCGTTCGGTGACCGTTATCCGCTGGCAGTTCATGCGCAGGGCCGTAGCACGACATGTGCCTTCCCCGCGATCTACCGTCAGGCCGTGGAGGTCGCGGAGGCTAGCGTCAAGGATATGGGACCAGATGTTATTGACGTACCAGCCTTCTGAATGTGTCGAGATAAGTGGGTTGTCTGGTCCTTCGAAGAACGTTAAGCTTGTGGGGATGGGCAGCGATGTTAGTTATTGTTTCTACACAGGAATTGTCTGAAAGGAGGTGGGAAAAAGGGAAGGAAGGAAAAAAGAACATACAATTCACGAATGGCCATCTCGGCCCATAGCAAATTGTAATGAAGGGTTTTATCGTAGGTACCATCATCTCTTATCAGACGTGAATCAAGGGCTTTGCCGAGCATGGCGGTGGTTTCAACGTAATAGAATCTCTCGAATGAATCCACTAGTATTTCGTCGACACCTGGCAGGGGTGAAACTCTCCCCATTACCTCGTCCCATTCATCCTCCGTAAACCAGCCCTCGACCACAGGATCTGCTGTATCGAGGATGAACAATTGAGCAGGAGAATAGGCAAATGCGTTTGACTCCATCGCCTGGCAAGCCTCATAGATGACATTTTCCACACAACGGCCGCTAGCAAGCTCCCATTTGTGCTCATTGTCCATCTTGTCATATGCAGCATGGAAGTAATCCGGAAGCGAGTCTCGACCAGCCTCCTTAGGTTGGGGAATTTCCTCCGCATGATGCTCGTCACCTCGTTCCGGCTCCCGGGTGCCACGGCCACTGCCAACCGTAATCTATCACATCATCATGGTACCTGGTGAGCACAATATTCTATAAAAGTAATGAGCGAGCTACTTACCCGAGGATTGAATAATGTATTCCTTGATTGCTTCTTTGAAACAGAATCACCTGTTAAATTACGGGCTGTGGTATCGCGTTGAGATCCCCGGTCAAATACCGGCGCTACCACATCGAGCCCAATACAACGTGAGATTAAGATTGAGGGTTGCTTTGGTTTTTTGTTCGCAATGACTGGACGGTCGATAAAATCATCGGATCCTTCGGCCTAGGGTACACTCATAAAGTATCGTGTCAGCCAAATGAATCACGGTAAAGTATATTTCCCAAAACAACGTGATGCAGAACCAAACAAGCAGAGCGGGCATCAATCACCAAATGGGACCATCACAGCAAGCTACGAGGGGAAGAGCTAAGATGTCACCAAGGAGTCATCCGTCTTCACCTGCGATAGTATGTGCATGACAGGCAAAGCGGCCAAGAGCTATCTTGCTGTTGGCAGATCACGTTGCCGAAAGGGAATACAAAGGAAATATAATGTCGTAAGGTTTGTGGGCACAACGGCCATTGCATACGGGCAAAGGGTTCAGCCGAAGCCTCAGGGTATTGCCGGTATGCAGTGGCAGTTGTGTTGATAAACGCCAGAGCATTATGTGAAGAAAGAAGAAGAAAAAAGACTTACCCCCTGTGTATAATCGGCGAGTAATTGTGACGCGCGATTCTTCCGTTGTACTGATTGCTTGTTGTGAGGGTTGACAATGAATTCCAACGATCTTGTCCACCCATCAAGTACTTGACATGATAGGAGATCATCACGGCCGTCTTCCGAATATGCGCGGAATCCCCACTCGCGTGGGGGTCTCTCGAAGAATGTGGGTAGCGTCCAATGTTCAGAACCTATGAATGGGCTGTACTTCCTCTTTTTGTTGCTTCCCGTCCTAAGGGCAGGCCCTGGCCCCCTATCAGGCACCGTCTCCTGGGTGGGCTTCGCCGACGTCGACATGCTTCGACTTCGTATTAAAAGTTGGAGAAGTGATAGGAGCAGGGAGTAGGGTCAGATGGAGGTGGTGGTGTTGCGGGACAGGTAAGGATTAGCAAGGCGGTGAAAAATGGGCCTCTTTATAACAGTGCCAGTTGTTAGGTTGGGGGGAGGTAAAGGCTTTCAGGTGGCAGTGGGTGCAGATAGGAGCGGAGGATCATGGTGCTTGTACGCGGATGACGAATGCTCGCGAGAACATGCGACACCGTTATGAAAATTGATTTCATTTCTCTTTCTTTGTTCTCATGTCGTTGCAGATGCCTTAGACCAGGCTGGAAATCACTGGACCCCTTGGTGGCTACACGGTATGCTCACAACTCATGCTCGGAACCATTCCGGCATGGGTAGAACATGCCGAACGTGCTCTCTTTTCGTCTTCATCCTTTATATCCACGTTCACAATTCGCTGGTCACCGCCATCCGTCTGCTGGTTGGCGTGTTCGTTTATTCGCTCCTTTTATCTCGCTCGTTCTTTTCCGCTCGTTCACTTCCAGTTTGCAGCATGCCCGGATGGTATTTACGAGTGCCCTCCGGCATTTGGATCTGAAAGACAGAAGAGTCCCTAGGACATTGGGTGTCTTTATGGTACTTTCTTGGCACTTCTTTGTTATCACTGTTCCAAACAGTCGCAGGCAGGGTGGATAAGGACGGTAGGGCATGGCGTCCATCATCCAAAATAACGGCCGCCCTATGGGTTGACGCCAAGGCCCTGCAGTCTTATTGCAAACGGCATAGTCCGGCTGTCACTTGTAGGTAGTGATGGGCTAGATCATGATCGAACAGATCATAGGGGTTCTGCTCTAGCATGATGTGATCGGGGCGACCTCATGATCGAATCATCGATCAAATTGGTAGACCCTGATCGAGTAATCGAGCAGTGATCGAGCATGCCCACTGATTGAGTATGTCGATTATGCTCGCGTCTAGCCGCCCACGGTCAGCCTTTCTTCACTATCACGATATGCTAATAGGATACGGATAATCCTTACTCTCAACCAATTTAAAACTTGAGTTGGTTTCGACAATCGTCACAATCATCAATATTCTGTATTCCTTTATACTGAAGAACCGACTAGGTGCCTGGGGACCCCCCGCTTCCTGTGTGAGTATGAATGGACTCGGTTCAGGTCACTTCCGTATTGCGTGTCAGCTGTTTGCCTTTAGTTAACCGATAGGATCCTTATGGTCGCACTCCGGAGGCGTTAGCCTTCCACGACGCGCTCGGAAACGGGGAATAAGTGTAGCTAGATGTTGTGGGATATTTTGAAGCGTATGGGCACCAAGTATGACGCCCGGCATGTCGTAGGAGACTATGAGGGTGAGGACATTTTAGGCAAGAAAGGTTGGAGGTAAAGCGTGTTAAAGAGTCAATAGTAGTGTGTTGTCGAGGATATGTTATCGAGCGTGCAGCGTAGAGAGTGTTTATATACATAGGTGATATATATCACATATCACATGATTACCAAGATGGATGTATCATAGGTGTTGGACGGAAACCTTTCTTGGCTGCTCACCGCATATTTCCCTTCTGGCAACCACTTCACAACCCTAACCCTCTTGGCCTATATCAACCACTCCGACGCCTCTATGTTTGACTACCGGTTAGTCCTACACATCAAACACATGCGACAACACCTGCGACAACACCTGCGGCAACACCTGCGACGACTCCATTTGAATGCCTTACTCCTATCATATGGAAATACCGAATATCCTCGGTCAGACCATACCCTCGGTCGAATCCTCTCATCCCCGGCAGAAGCAGAACAATGGACGGCAGTGAAATTGAGCATGATGGAGAACACGGTACACACCGGAAGTATGTGGAAGCGGATCAGGATGATCCAGAGAAGGATAAAAGGCAGCCTGTTTTCCCTTTGTTAGTTGATTTCGTTCATTATCCAATCTGTCTCTCTTTCCTCCGTTACCTGTATTTGGGTCAAACCTATCAAAGATTATGATTGGAATCGGGGTGGTATCGGGACGTGTTATATAAAGAGACGAAACTGAATACACTAGAGACAGACTTGATTTCTTCGTGACCTTCGACCTCTTCAAACCGGGCTGGAGAGGGCCCTTTAAATACATAAATGAATTTCAACTCTGCCGGGACTCTTCTGATCAAAATCACACCATTTTATCATTTTATCACGCCATCGGCTTTTACCCCTCTTCCCCAGCAGACTTCCCCGCTTCAATATGCAATCCAACCCCTCACTTCGCATACTTCTCCGACTGCCTAACTCCGGTGAGACCTCCGCTCATCTTCTGGCATGTTTTACGTGATAAAATGATCGGCATGGCCTACCGTGGAGCATCGGTGATTAACAACAAAGCCAATCTTTCCATTTTTTATTCCCTATTATCTTCGTGAGAATATTTCTGCGGTTAGGGTATTCAAAATTTGATCTTTGCATCTTTGTCCAGCCATTCAATTTGAGTCAACAGTGTCCAAATCGCTGCCGTAAATCTTGTTGAAAAGTAGGTATATACATATATAGATAGAGTGATCGATCATGACCGCGCTGTACCTCTGATCGAGCAACCCGGGCGGATCATGAGGGTCCTGCTAGAGCATGATATGGTCGAGTGACCCTTATTATCGAGGGTGATGGAGCATGATCTGATCGTGGTCATCACGACCTGTAGGGCCCACCTATTACATTGATAAGCTGATCATAACATATAAGTCCCCACGAGTCTCTGCTAGATATTGTTTGCATCATATTTCCTGGTTCTCTGTCAACAATGGTATCATTGCATTGAATTGGTTAATGCATTTTCTCGGCTTGATCAGGTGTTTTAATAGAGGAGATTATGATGTACATTATTTTCACTAGTGAATTTTTCTGAATATTATGCACTTTAGCTCTATTGTTCGCTTTCACTATTCTGAGTCTTGTCTGCACTAAGTTTGTGCTCAATTGTCAATAAAAAACCTAGATGACAGTTTCTGGATCACAGAGTGTTTGGAAGGGCGTTGTTTACAAAGCATGTTTAGTGAAATTTCGTAAACGTCTTCAGCAAAACACATTTTGAGATGACAGTCATCCCAAAAGACAGTCTGCCAAAACAGCCCCTTAGTTGGTGCCCAGCGCTCCTAGTCGAGTATTCAGTTCCCACAAACCACCGCGTTCGTTGGTGGATAAATGGCAGTAGCTTAGTCGGCTATCGGTATGCATAAATTGTGAAGTTGAAATCTTCGCAATAAATAATGATTATCTTTGTATCTACCAGATACAAAAAGAGGGTCGCTACTAAACCGTGGAATATTTTCAATGATAGGATGTTTTGGCATGGTTTTCTGATAGCAAGTGGTAGAGAATAACAAAAGAACAGAGTCAAACCGAAGGCCACGAAGAGATAAAAATGCCTTTAAGATCTCCTCTTCCTATCCCCTTCTCCTGGCTCACTCTCTTTTCTTCACCGCTCTCTCCCCCCGCTACCTTCTTGAACACTCCCTTTAAATACAACACTTTGACTGCGGCTTCTCTACAACTTCCCACGAACCGACGATGAAGACAGTAACTGCTTGTCTACTATAATTCTGATATGCCATCTACTACATGTCATAGCTGACCATCAAATATGTCAACTGATGACACATTATCAATGGCCTCCCCCCACTGCCTTTCCATCAGGTGTTTAACAGTAACAATAGGGAGGTTTGTTATGACCGTGGTCATAAGTTTTGCTAAGCACAGTATGATAGTGTACAAAATTTGGTGTGGGTTGAAAAAGTTTCTCCGAGCGTTGGTGTAAATTCTACCAATTTTCGGTAAACAAATGACATTGTATAAACACAACCCCGTTTCGACCGTCTTAGAAAAACCTCCCCAATTAGGTCTCCTTGATTGTAATTCTAAAGTGTCAATCATGACACCCCATCCAACAGCACCCCCAGTCCATCAGTATCATAGGTATGATATTAGATTAAGCCTTCATCGTAACCCCACCTTGTAAGTCCAAGATTAGTATCCGCAATGGCTTCAAAATGGATAAGATTGCTGTTAAATCTACCCAATCATCCAGTGAGAGTTCATCAAGGGTGATTTGCTCAAGTAAGGAATTATCGGAAGCTCTTGTAGTTGATGGATGACTGGTATCAAGGATATTTTATCTACTTTTAAATTGTCGTTCTTTGGTTATTGCTATACTTATGAATTCCTCCAGAATATTAACGAAATTCTAGGCTTGAAGGGAACTGATTTGAGGAAGGCAGATACGAGAGGAACGAAAGATACCGATATTGATCTATTTGTTGGATTCTTGGTCTCCGTCACATGAGTTTTTCCTTTCTTTCCTTCAAACACTTGGTAGTCTCCTTGCTTGTTTCATTATTGCGAAGTTAGGAGATCAGGATATCTTCAAGCTATTTGTTTCATTCATTCCTTTGAAACTCTCTACCCCTTACTGGTAGAAAACTCTTTCTCTTTAGCGGGAGAAAATATTTCACTCCCTTACTTGGGAATGAAAATTTTCACCCACACGGACTTGATATTGGAGGAAACAGATCCTATTAAGAAGGACCTGGTCATGTAGTTAGAAAAAGTAGCGAACTCTTCTGCTATTGTGAATATCAGAAAGAACTTGAATCTCACTCTATCTATCACCTTATACAATTCCTCCACTCTTATCAGTCTCTTATTTTCACACTATTAACTTTGCGACTTATCCTTCTACAATGGTGGGTGAGCGGCCCTCTTTAAATCCAAAAAAAAAACAATAGCTAGTCCTCCGGGAGTCCCCTATCAGGATCCAATCTTCCCCGTCACTCCACACTCCATCCTTACGACTCATTCTATCTTACATGCATTATCAGTCTTTACCGCCGGGGTTCTTTGCTGTCCTCTGCTGTTCTATGCTTTCCGGTCCGGTTCCCCGCTTTCCTCTCCAGTTCCTCGCTTTTATCTCCGGTCTCCACACCGGTAGTGGTTCCACCGGTTTTCATCCCACTTCTTTGTTCACCGCGGTTATATCGCTCTTCGATCCGGTTGTTTTCGTTTACCGCTGTTCTATCCGAGTTGCCTTTTTATCTTACTCCCACTACTCGTATTCGCTCATGTACCATTGTTGTTTCTATTACTACCCCAGCACACCAATTGAAAAAAAAAAAATAGTGCTGACCAAAACCCGCAGGCCAGCTTCTGGATAAGAGCCGCTGATTAACAATAAATATCGCGTAGTTCAAATCTCAGCCAATTGATTCGGCATCATTGGACCAGCGTGTTACATTGCTAGCCAGTGGAAGCGGTGGACCTTTGTATGAGTCGCCACAGGATTGCTGTACCTTTTAGCTAAATCGATCCCGTCATTAAGGTGTTCTTAATATCCAAGTACTGTCCCTCGTCAGAAGTGTTCATGAAATGCTTACTAAGCAACCATTCTGAAAACGCGGACTTAAAAAAAATTATTGCAACAACCAGTCATCACTCGTGTACAGTCGCACCCCGCTATAATGGACCCCTTTATAGTGAAAAAACCGCTATGATGAACAAATTGTGGTGGAGTTCGGATTTCTCATAGAAATATTCCCGCTATAATGAATTTTATTGGATAGCGAATACGAGTAGATTCTTCAGATTTTGTATCATACCCCTGTTCCCATACAAATTTAACCTGCTATAATAGACAACTGGCAATTATAGAAGCAGCTTGGCGTATGTTTGGCTAAAGCCATGATCATACTGAGAGGGATAGAGATTTAGATCCTGCGAGTCATATGGATGGGGGTACATGTTGTGATGAGTTTGGTCCCTCTCATACACACCAAAACCGCTGCCTCCAGCCTGTTCTAACTCTTCCTCATCTGCTGTTACACTATCACCTTCCATTTCTCCCACCTCCAACTCCACAATACCACTCTGCACCATTGTGCTTGGCACCTCTGGCCACTTACTCCTGTGAGAAGCCTCACATTCTTTTCCTTTTCCATTTCTATTTCTATTTCTATTTCCATTTCCATTTCCATTTCCATTTCCATTTCTATTTCCATTTCCATTTTCTTTTTCTTTTCATCTATGCCGGTTGCTTCTTATGCTAATAGAGCAAGGTTGATCAGCCTGAGGGTGAGCTGGTGGCCAGCACTTCAGCTGGGAAAATATCCCAGTAAGAAAGCTGTTGATGGTAGTTTGTTTCTTTTGGGATTCTTGATAGCTAATAGAGTAAAGATAATTAGTAAGATAATAGTGCTCTTTCTTTTGTGATTAAGAATTGCAAAATATAGTATTGGAAGTAAGATATAAAAAGTATTCTTCCTTAACCAGAAATAAAAGTCAAGCTACCAGTCAAGAGCAGAGGCTAAAATGGTAGACATTGCGACTATTGCAGAAAGCAAAATCTTCCACCCGGTAGTAGTTGAAAGGTAACTAACCGCTAGTGGCTGAAAATAGTGGGAGATGTTGTGAAAGGACAGGATAGCTTCGGTATGAGATAGAAGCTGAAGTGGGGGGATAGAAAGTTGATCATCTAGCTT
>NW_003298815.1:170903-193488 GCF_000151645.1 Tuber melanosporum | reverse complement strand
TCCATCCGAGGGGTCTGTTCTCCGAGAGCCCAGACCTGTTAACATGAGTATTTGCTAGTTTGTATTAAGAACTAAGAGCAAATTAGTCTTCTAGGCAAAACTGGAATCAGAACCCCAACCAATCATCCCTTAACCAGACTCCAATTACGAACAGAATTGAGTGACTTACAATCATTCAAAAATCAGATACCGATCTCTCTTTTGCATTATGAGTCTATATGAACAATCTTCCCTTTCATGTTACACGATCTCAATACTTCTTAGCACCCTGTCAGAAGATAGCAAGTACCTACTAACAGCTAAGTCCCAATTGATTATGTACTACTCCCCTTGATGACGTCTATCTTATAGATAAAAGTGATGTTGAAAAGTACTTGACTCTTGTTACTACCTAAATATTAATACTGATAAAAGTGAGAATATGTCAAAAGATCCTATTATTAACCTATCAGTTAATACTGAAAAGGGGACCTTTTATTACCGCTCTGAAAATGTTGATTATACAGTCTTCTCTGCAGAGAATATTACTACTTGGTTGATGGGGAAGCTTGATGTGCTTATCAGTGGAGATTGGACCCTGGTTAACAGTTTTACTACTGATACCTGCTCCTCAATGTTCCATTAATGAAATATCTTTGCTACAGACTCCAGATTATGATGATCCAAGCCGTTGTTGGTTTTCTGCAATTCCCATAGGCTTCAGCCTCTTATTAAGAATATACTTAGTATTTTTCAGTATAAAATTATTCATTCTTAAGTTATGCTAGTAATCAATATGTTTCGCTCCTCACTCCTCTAACTATTAATTCTTCAAGAAAAGCAAAAGACTATCTATGGAAAAACAAGTGCCTTAGTGGTTTCAGTAATTACCAAGTGGAGAACCCAAGTACATTCCATGGATTCCATCTATCAGAATAAGGATGCACGTAAGGCATATGTATTAGATGACTGAACCTCTTCTGATAATAAAGTATCCAGACTCCTAAATTCAAAGAAATTCTGGAACAATGTCGAGAAGCTACGTGATACTCTTCTCCCAGTTCATACAATTCAAGTTCAATCGGAATCTTCAAGCTCACAACCCGGATTAGTTATTTTCCATTGGCTAAGTGTCACAACTCATCTTCGGTCTCATACAAATCAAAAACCCGGTCTCAATCAACCTATGGCCTTGTTTGATAAGAGAATAGAATGTCAGGTTTCAACTTTACATTTGACTGCCTACTTCCAAGCACTAAAGAATATTACTCCAACTACTACCGTTATACAGCAAAATGATGTAACAGACTATATTGGAAGTACGTTCAACGATCCATCTTTGCAGGACCAAGTTCAGCAATAATATTGTATGTATCATGCCAAGGATGGACCATTTGGTCACCAAAATGTTACATGGAATATCACCTCTCCCATGACATTTTAGCATGCACAACAGACCTTTTACCTTCAACTTACACAGCTTACGACAAGGCTTTTCTGTACTCAGGCAAATTCAGTTCCAAGCGAGAGATTTTTTTTCGGTTCTGAATTTTTCCACATCAAAGTTCGTAGCAAACTTGATCTATTGCCAATCAATAAGATTACGTATATTTATCTTAACCATGATATTTCTTCCCAGGCAGTGATTGAGCTAGAGGATACTGTGGTTGGAATGGAAAAGTATGTTCACTTAAATGAAAATGAAGGTATGGTTATAGAATCCTTTTGTAATTGAGAAAACTATTTAGGTTTAATCTAACTGACTTGAATGGGACTTACAAATTCAGACCAGAATGGAAATAAAATAGATGATGTTAGATTGTATTGATATAGAGTACTTGGAGGTCAATCTGTTAACTGGTTACTAGTACTTACTACTATGTAGATGTCTGCAATAACACTAATGAGAAGTGATTACTTAGAGTTATTCTGAATTTAAAATTGAGGTTTTTGTAATAAATAGTCTTCTACTTTTACATCTTCTTGCCTTAGCCATTGTTGTGCATTTGGGGACTTTGATGAAAACAATTTTATACTATGAAATAATATATGTATCTTATAATATTATACAGTTAAAATACCGTATTATACAGTATTATACCAAATTGTATAAATATAAAATCTATCTCTAGTCATGGTATGTTGTTTCTATATCATCAATATTTTGTGCAAGTAAATATAGATTAAGATATTCCTGTACAAGGGATCTGGAATCTAGGAGAATTTCAGGTGTTTTGACAAGGTACTCAGCATCTTCTACACTCTCATTATAGAAATAGTCATAAAATCTTTAATCTAATTCAGCTTATCGGAGGCTTGGATTGAGGATTCTGACAGTAGAACATGTTTGAGCAGAGGAGGCTGTGAGGCAGTCAGAGTTCTCAGCAGGTAAGTGACAAGAACTAATCAAACCAGCCCACTTCCAACAGTTGCTAATTGTACTGGGAGGAATAAACTCCCATACATCAGCTATGAGGTATATCACGCAGAGAATATCAAGCTTCGGTGGAGCTTGACTATGTTGATTGAAGTATTAAACCATGTAGTCTACATACTGCCTCTGGAATACTACTTTAAAATAAGCAATAATACCGTGATCGTGTGGTTAGAGCTTTGAGGCAGTATTCAGAGGGAGATAGAGAATGTTGATTTTTATTTATACTGGTGGGACTGGTCCTTCGGAGTTCTCAGGTGGAGAATTAGGATATGGATCACTTGGGCAGTTATTAGTAATATGGATAATATTCCATCTCTGGATTCGCATTTCTTGATCAAAATTCCTTAAATATTCATACTACAATTCACTGAACATCCAAGCCTTTTTATTATAGTGGTAATGAATTAGTAGGTTATGAATATTAATTCTATTGCTCCGAAATGACTGGTATTTCTGCCCGTCCAATGACTATTAAGCGTCTTTTTTCAGTTCCATCTGGATTGATTGTATGGAAGGTTGTGATGTGAGTTTTATCCAACCTGACTGCTGCTAAAAGCTCTCCATTTTCCCCTCTTATATTAGAGTAAGCTGGCTGTTTAGTATATTGTAAACCACTACTGTTACAATTCCTAATATCCCTTCCCTTAAAGCAAAATGCCTTAACTTTTTGTGAATTTCATCTTGTACCATTACCACAGCTGGTCAATTAACACTACTAGACTCAACATGCCTCTTCAGTCTTCTAATCATATGCCACTTCTTGAATCTTTTTAGCCATCTACTAGAAAAGGCAAAACCAGTATAATCTTTCTTGCAGCCAATCTTGACTAGCCTTTCTTAGATAAGAAGTGATTAAACTTAAAGTACATCATTAGTGACAGTACTCTAGCCTCTTCAGCACCATTAATCCATTTCACTAGCAAGAATTCAAAAATTGTGTACTGTCTGTTCCTTGTCTTTTGCTTCTGTGCTTCTGGCCCTATTGTATTTAACCTAGATCAACATAAAACTAGAAAGTATAATGAGTTTGTAATTGATAGTATTCGGTTTTCCCTTTTGACCACGATCTCTCCAGCCCTTCAGGTACTCCAATAGGCTTGACAATACCAATAGTCTTCCATCATGCCTCTTTAGACATTTTAGCAGCTCAGCTAATCTTGCCAGTTTTATCTCAGGATAGCGAGATCGTAGCAGGCAGAGCTCATATTTCTGGATATGAGTAAAACATTTTTGACCTGTGTCATTGAAACCCATTACGCACGAGTTGGTCTTTGACTGTATGAGATTCAATCTACTACTTTCCTTGATACCACTCATTGTTGACTATTCTTCACCAATGCTGACTAATTATTAATCATCTCCAATGGATTACTATACTAAATAATCCTCTATTATAAATAAAAATGACCTGATACTTGGCATTTGTTATAGCAGAATATGACTGTAACTCTAGGAATACCTAGACTGTAAATTTATGCTACATCATCAGGCTTTCCTCTCTATGATCTAGTAATTTTTGACCTTTTCCTGTTTCTTTCACAATTTCCAGTAGTCACACCAAACTGTCTCATGCAAACTTCAACCAACCTGAAATTTCATCCCCTAGAATCTAACTGTTAGGTGGAGACAACTTGATAGACTTCAGAGTTTTCTAGGCCAATCAAGATTCGTTTCTGTAGACAGAGATTGTCTAGAAAGGCTCAGATTAAACACTTTTCATTTATGGCTACTAAGAGTAAAGTAAAATAGGTAAAGTAGAATAGAATTGTAAAACCAATATTATATTGTTCAGGTCTCTTCTCCATTGCTTAAAGATGTCTGAAAGCTTTGGGAAGCACCTTGATATTTATATTCCGCATCTTAGTATTTGCACACTACATCCATCTATTATACAACTATGTTTCTCTCTGATTATAACTTACCATGTCATGTATTCTCCAAAGATATGAACACCTGTAACAATCCCTTCTTGGATAGTTGGTTCTTGGCGACGGGGAATAATACTTCTTTTCTTCGGTTTCTTTCCTTAGTCTTATGATAGCACAAGGCCTTTGCATACGTTACCGATAGCACAAGACCTTGGTCATCTATCGGGAACGCCTATTGTAAGCTTTCTCTAACTCTCCTTTATGAAGAACTTCCCTTGGCGTAATGACAACGTTGCAATAAAGATAAAGATCATAAAGATGTTTTATATTTGTTAAAGTAAGAAGTAGGAAAGGTACTTAGAACAAAGGGTGAAGAACCTCTCCTCCTCAGCCACATCGGCCTCCTTATATAGTGTTCTTCCCGTCTGTAGTCATATGACCCAAAGTTGTCACATGTCCAAAACCAAATCATAACAAACTAGTCATGTGACCAAAGTGGTCACATGCTCAAAACTCATGATCTTATAGTGAGATCATATGCCAAAACTCATAAACCAATCATAACACAAGAACCAAGTCATATGACTCGACTAAGTCATATGCGTGAAACACATGAACTCGTTATGAGGTCATGTGCGAAACGTAAATTATATACGCAAGGCATACCTACAAGGCACACTTGCGAGGCACACTTTCCAGGCACACGTCCCATGACTCATATTTGAGCCCTGTGTAAAAGCATCACAAATCCCACACATAACAAATCATATGACTCAAATGAGTCATATGTATAAAACAATAACATACCTGTGACTCATAACCATATGTCACGTGAAAACCCTTTCCTTACCAAGCCATATTCGTGACATTAGCTCCTCTCCCCCTAAGCCTGAGTCTCATTAGGCTTTTTCTCCCAGTTTCAATAGTTCCTATCGTGCCGAGCACATGGTCCTTCACAGCTTGTGGAACTTTTCATCTGCTGTCCTCCATCTGACCCTTACCTATTCTAGGTTCAGATTCGCCATTTCAATCGTGTGCCACTGCATGTTATTTACCTGTCTAAGCTCTACGATCGTTTTGTCATTTACCGAAATTGTGGCCTCGGCCTGGCCAAGTTGTTTTCCGAGTCCCCAGATTTGCCTGTGTAGGCTCCTGATATTCAGCTCCGTGTCTGCTGAGGCATTTTGGGCCCTTCCCTCCCTGGACCGTGTCCTCGTAGCCCATGCCTTCCTGGCATCTTCTCCTTCCAACTCTTTCCTGCTTCCATCCTTTTGCGGGTAGAATCTCGCAGAGATTTTCTGTGCCCAGTGCATCCTGCACCCATTTCTAAAGCATTGTTGCCAATGCTTCAGAACGTAGTACAGGCATGGGCCATGCTTTCTGCATTCCCTCGGGAACTATTCCAAGTCTTCTTTGTCACCAAAATGTGTTTGACAACTATCATCGTAGTATACCATCCATGACATGGCGTTATGCTGTGCTTGTTTTTCTCTTTCCTTCAGTTCTTCGTCGGTCGGACCCCTGAAAGAGTATTCGGGGCTGGTCAGTGTGGTTTGGTGGGGGCTATCGCCCCAGCTCTCGTGTTGCTACAATGGCGCAGGAGCCTTTCCCTTGCCTTTGTCTTGGTTGAATGTGATATTTACATGGGCCAGGCTTGCCTGGGTATCACTGGTAGAAGGTTGAGATGACATCTTGTGCGTATTCGAAGTTGTGTGTAAAGTACCAAGTTTTATCGTGTTCAGGCGAATATCCCATCCACTTGGCTCAGTATTGGAGGTGACGGTGTAAGAAGCGAGAATCGACTATTTCGTCGAGCTTGTATTCTGGTTCTCTATCGAGTTCGATCACCGGAGGAGGAATAATTGTTTGTGACAGAAACTTATTGTTGTTATATAATTCGTGGAGTGAGATGTGGAATGAGTTGTGTATTCTGATCGAGGGCAGAAGGTCGAGTTTATAAGCTTGGCTGCCCACTGTTTCCAGTATCCTGAATGGTCTAATTTTCTT
This sequence comes from Tuber melanosporum, assembly GCF_000151645.1. Lineage (NCBI taxonomy): Eukaryota > Fungi > Ascomycota > Pezizomycetes > Pezizales > Tuberaceae > Tuber > Tuber melanosporum. The sequence goes on along the minus strand of NW_003298815.1, from coordinate 187,197 downwards.
GTAGTCCAATTTCTATGACGGTTGTATTGTATGGATATTGCGTGGTATTCGCCATACCATATCTTCTAGTTGAATATTCGGATCTGATTTTCACTGCTGATCGTATTGTTCTTTTTGTCATTGTTGTGCTTGACTCATTTCGTATTGTAATGTTTTATGTAGTTTTCCCATATCTGTTTTCTCTGGTATTATACCATTAATCGTATGATATGTGGTCTGACTTTGTGGATATTGTCCATAATTTGTGAAGAAGGGTGTCTGCCAATGGTTTCTTGCTTTCCATTGTTGTATGTAAATTCGGCCATTGATAGCAGTTTGTACCAATCATTTTGTTGGTAATTGACGTAGGCCCGTAGATATTGTTCTGATATCCTGTTTACTCGTTCCATTTGTCCATCTGTTTGCGGGTGAAATGCTGTGCTCAGCCTGTTCTGTATCCCTATTTCTCCCATTACTTTCTTCTATAATCCTGTTGTGAATAGTGTTCCTCAATCAGTAATGATATTCTTTGAAAGGCCGTAAAGTCAGAAGACTTCTCGGCAGAATGTTTGTATAAAATCCTTCATGTCAAAATCCTTTCTGCCTGGAATGAAGTGACTCATTTTGGTCAGACAATCTACCACAACCAGGATGCTATCGCAATTTTGCAATGCCGCTAGGTCCGTCATGAAATCCATAGTAATTGTTTCCCCTGGTTGTTCAGGAACTTCATTCGATTTCAGTAATCCATATGGTGCGTATTTTGCCGTTTTCGTCCTTTGGCATATATCGCAGTTCTTGACATATTATTTGACACATTCACACAGTCCTGGCCAATAGAATAACCTTGTGATGAATTTCATGGTTTTAGCCGTTTCTCCATGTCCTGCTGTTCGGATCTTGTGGTGTTGTCGTATAATATCTGTCCTTATTTCTTCTTTTTCCGGAATCCATTGTTTTTCGTCATACTACATATTTCCATCCTTCCTTTGGCATAAACCCAGAGCAATTCCTTTCATCTCCTTTTTTTCTTCCTTCAACGCTTCTCTTATCACCTGAATTGTTTTATCTCTTTCATTTGACTTCTCAATTTCCCTTTCCTCAGTTGAGGTGAATTGGATAACCTCCATTGCCTCGAAGCAGGATTTTGGTAATAGTGTCCGTGTTTTTTGTTTGATTCTTTCATCTTCTTTTGTTTGTGGTTTGTCGCTTGCAATTCTTGTGAGAGCATCCGGCTTTCCACTCTCTTTGCCTCGTCGGTATTCGATTTTGAAGTTATATTTGCTAAAGTGTTCCATCCACCTTATCTGGCAGTGGTTTAGTTCTTTCGTAGTCATGAACGAGACCAGATTCTTATGGTCGGTTAGAACTTGGACTGGATGGTCGTTGTTCAGAACGTATCTCCTCCATCCCTTTAATGCTTGAACTATCGCTAATAGTTCTTTGTTCACAATGTCATTGTTGCACTCTGCTAGGGTTATTGTCTTGGATCAGTAAGAGACTGGCCTCCATTTTCCGTCTTCGCATTGTTGCGATAGTATGCCTGAACACATATATTTTGAGTTGTCCGTTTCGATCATTGTCCTTCAGTTTGGGTCGAAATCAACCAGTATGGGTGCCAATGTTAGATGCGTTCGTATTGTATCATATACTTTCTATTCCATTTCTCCCCATTCCCATTTCTTGTCTTTCTTGGTTAGGTTATAGAGTGATTTTACCCGCCTGCTAAATCCCTCTATGAACCTTCAATAAAAGTTGCAGAATCCCATAAAGCATTGAACATCTGTTTTGTTGTTTGGCTTGGCCCAATCCCATATTGCTACTGTTTTGACTGGGTCGACCTTGACCCTGCTTCAATTGATGATAAATCCGAGGTATTCCGTTTCTTCTTTATGGAATTCACATTTTGTTGGTTTGATCTTCATTCCTGATCCTTGTATTGCGGCCATGATATTGCCGATATCCTTCTGGTATTGTTGCATGTTTTCCAAGTAGATGAGTACATCGTCCAAGTATACAATACAACATATGTCGAGGTACTTATTGAGTAACTTGTTGATCCATCTCTAGAATAAAGCCAGTGCATTGGTTAGCCCGAATGGCATAACCAAGTATTCGAACATTCCGTATCTTGAGGCGAATGTAGTCTTCCATTCGTCCCCCTTGATGCGTATATTGTAGTATGCGGGCTTGATGTCGAGTTTGGTGAAGGATTTTACTGACCACAGTCTATCCAGTGCTTCCCCCATCAAGAGTAGTGGATATTGATCTTTCTTGGTAACCAAATTGAGGGCTCTGTAGTCCACACAGAGTCTCATTTTTTTATCATTCTTTTTGATGAATAGTATTGGGGATCCTCCTGATGTGAAGGAGTCTCTGATCCATCCTCGCTTTAGGTTCTGCTCAATGTACTTCCTAAGTTCTTTGAGCTCTGCTTCTCCTTGTGGGTATAACTTCTTGTACGAAATTTCTTTTGTTTTTCCCGTTTTCTCATCTTTGTCCAGCTGAATTTCGTGATCAATTCCTGGTCTTTAAGGTGGCAGCTCTGTAGCTTCCTCTTCTTGGAATAGGTTCGTGAATTGATAATTTTTCTTTGGAATCAATTCTTTCCATCTCTTTTTGCTTTGGTATTTCTTGTCTTGGATTACTAGTTCCGTGGTGATGTTGATTTTCCTTAGAACCGCTTTTTCGTCTTCGTATATCCATTTGAGAATTCCTGTTGTATCTCCTCTTTGATGGTACCATCCGAAGGCTTGTGCTTTGATCTCTTTGATCTCGATTCTTTTTGTTGTATTGGGCTGGATTTGGTCCGTGATTCCCAATCCCTTGTTTCCTCTTGTGGTTTCTTCCAGTTGATCTTCTTCGTGCAGATCCTCTTTGTTGTTTTTTTCGATAATCAACTGTGCGATTCAATCCCCTTTTTGGACTTTGTAGTCCTCTTGAGCCAAGTTGGCCAGGACCACTTTGATTTCTCCTGTATAGTCAACGTCTATCACTCCTGCCATTATCATGAGTCTATGTTTGACTGTTAGACCACTGTGGGGTGCTATTTATCCATTGGTGCCTTCTGGTACTCCGATGGCGATTCCTGTTGCTATTATTGCCTGCCTATTAGCAGGTATCTCGATTGCTTCATTGGCATACAGGTCGTGTCCTACTGCCCCTTTGGAACCCTTGGTAGGCTCCTTTGCCTGTTAGTCCAGTTTTTGTATCCTGACTCTCTTATCTTGCCGCATATGGGCGAACTTTGCATGCAAAGTATCTTCTTACGCTTCTCCTACTGCTGTGGAGTAGACTATAGGCAAAATGTTGAGACATCATATTGTACATAGTTTGCTTGTAAAGGTCATCTTGTTCTCATTCTAAGCGATTGTCGGATTATATTATCGCAACTATGGCATCCCGAGGACTATCTCATGGTTCTTGCGATCTGCGACCTGAAAGGTTGCGGTTTCCCTATCGCTGTCAATGTCCATAGGTACTGTCACCGTATGGGTTATAGGACCCATTGCCCTTTGCTTTCCATCCGCTAGGTAGACTTGTCTCGCTTTCTTCGCTGGTTTGGTGTGGAGGCTCTATTTGTCGCAGATTTTCTAGTCGATGAAATCTTCGGTAGCCCCAGAGTCTAGCATTTCATATATTGTTGCTTTTTTGTTTTCTTCCTTGTATATCTTTGTCTTGACCATCACATGATCTCTGTCTTCTTCTCCTCTTTGTGTATGTAGTGCTGTGTAGTAGTTCGCTAACTTGATGGGTTTTCCAGGTTCACATCTTGGATCTCCTAGACCACTGTGTACTGGGGAACCTCGCCGTTTTCTGTCGGTAAATCTTCTGCGATCATTTCGCGAATGTTGCTCCTCTTTTAAGTTTAGAAGCGGTTGTTTCCAGCAGTCCTGGTTCCTTGGTATCCACTGTCTGGTTGGCTTCCGCATTCTCGAATCCGATGTCCTGGTTTTCCGCACCTCAAACAGAGTTTCCCATTCATTCTTCTAGCGTCTTCTTCTTTAGACAGGTTCAGAGCCGGTCCTGCCCTTGATTTGTTTAATTCCATTGGCTCAACTGGTAGTAATGCTCGACTTTCATCTCGAGCTGCTTGGGGTTTGAAGGTTCCATCCACTTTCCTAGATGATTGGACCACCCTGTATGCTATAGTGATTTCTGAGTGGTTTCAAACTATGTTTAACTTACTTTCCTTATCGATAGTCCATCTTGCAAATCATTCTGTTGTGGTGTAATGCAAGTCGGAGATTCTCCATGCCTCTCGGAGTCTCTCACTACAGTTTCTTAGGAGAATGATGTAGAGAGTAGCATCATCAAACTCCGCCTCGTATTTCAATAGTCGGCATTTGTTCCAGTATGCCAAAAAGGTTTGTTTTCCTTGTTGGAATTTCTCCAGCTTCCGTCTTGCGGTTTCTTTGGTATTGGAATCCCCGAATTGTTCGAAGAGTGTCGCCTTGAACTCCTCATACATGACTCATTCCCTCTATTTTCTTCCATCTTGAAAGGGCATGATCCATTGCCCCACGAGTCCTCTTAGTAATAGAGATTCCACATATGGAATCTTGATCTCATCGTGGTATTCTCCATATCCCTTAACAGTAAAATACCCTTTGCACAGTGCCAAGAATATTCGTAGCTTGTCTTCAACTCTTTCGTATGTGTCAGGTTCTTTTGCTTTCAGTCGTTGGATGTTTTTTTGTCCTGTGTTTCGTGTTGTTGCTAGAAATGCCTAAAACTGATTCTCAGTCATTCCAAGTACGCTAGTGCCTGGTGGGGAAACAGTCAGGGCCGGTGGCCCAGGTACTGCTGATCCCGACATTCTCTCGAGTCATGAAGTTCCTGCAAGAGAGCTATCCACTGATGATCCTTTTTCTGGAGTTACTGGGCTTGCTGTCCTTGAGGGCTCTGCTGAAATGTGATTTAGGGCGTCACTGAATCCTCCTAGGTTGAGGTTTTGATTGTCAATGTCGATGTCACCCTCTCTATCCAGGTTGAAGGATGCCCTCTTGTATTGTTTAGCGTTGCACTAGGTGATACTTTATAATTTAACGATCCCTCCTTGGATAGTTAGTTCTTGGCGACGGAGAATCATAGTTCTCTTCTTCTGTTTCTTTCCTTAGTCTTACGATAGCACGAGGCCTTTGCCTACGTTACCGATAGTACAAGACCTTTGTCTTCTATCAGGAACACCTATCGTCAGCTTTCTATAACTCTCCATCGTGAAGAACCTTTCTTGGTGTAACGACATCATTGCAATAAAGATAAAGATCGTAAAGATGTTTTATATTCGTTAAAGCAATAAGTAGGAAAAGTACTTAAATTCAATCTAATTTTATTTAAACTCATACTGCCAACACTGGCATACAACGAGCCCCAACCGGTACAGGGATACCGCTAACCGGTATACCACTAATCCTAATGTAACTAAGTCTATGGCCCCGCACCTACCATCCTCGAGTCATGCACGCACGAGAACTAATTACAAGACCATCAAACAACCCAGCACCCGTCCCAGTCCAAGTCCGTAGCCCCTCTGGTATGAAGCCAACCAGCACTAAGTATAGCCGAAGCCGAGCAAAAGACCGACCCAACCAGGTTCCTCATCCAAAAAATATAAAATCACTACCGCCCGGTCTGAACACCGTCCTGCAAAACCTCCACCATAATAAAAAACCAACAAAAAACAAAATCAAATATAAACTACAGGTGGCACAATGGCAGTGAGGAGGTGACCAACATGTCCACCTCTCGCATCTGCATGCCAGGCCATCAACCCTATGAACCCACTTTGCTAAGTGCCTCCAAAGAGTGTCATGTTGAGGAAAACCTGTACCTGCTACCTGTCCCGCAAAAAACAAAAAAAATAAATAAAAAAAATAAAAAAATACATCGAGGTGGTGACAGACCGAAATAGTCAGTAGGGCCTATCTTCCACCCGTGGTGCCTTGCCCCCACCAGCTATGCCCAAAGCCAAACCAAAGAAACCAAACAAACTCCACAAAGCCCAACACACAAGACCCAAACAAGTCCAACCAGGTGGTCACAACCCACTATCCGCACAGGTGGCCATCAGCCAACTGGTCCGTCGGGGAGCTTTACAGCACTCAGCAGCTTCACCCAACAGCCCAGGCTGGACAGGAAACACTTAATTAGACCTCGCCCTGCCTGATGCAAGCCCGACCTGTGCTCACAGGTGCCTCTCTCCCCTGAATCAGCCCCCCCCAAGCCCCACACACCAGCTTCCACAGAGCCCATCCAGCCCTCCCAGCTCCTCAGACAGATCAACCATCCGATAGCCATAGGACAGCATATACTGAGCCCTATCAGGCAGCCACTGGTTTTGGCCACACGAACAGAGCCCCAACCCCCAACACCGTGCAGCCAAGGGGGGCCCACCAGCCACAGCCGGGAGCCACAAAAGAGGTAGCACCACTACCTAAAGGCCTCGGCACCAGCCACACGATTCAACCCTGCCAAACCGAAGTCAAATCAAGTTGGAAAAGAGTAAGCAGAGCCAGCCAAAGCTAGCCCCACAGGTCCGGCAAATGCACAGACCAAATAGTAGGCAAGAGGCACTCCCAACGAACACAACAAGAAGGGAGGGGCAAGGGAAACAGAAGCAGTCAAAACGGAAGGTATGCCCCACTTGCAATGGGGGAAGCCACCAACCACAAACCACAACTGAACTAACCCAACGCACAGACAACGCGAGTGCCTGGCAGCCAATCGTCTCACACCATCCCAGGTAGTCGTAGACAACCACACCAGGGGGCAGAGTCTTTCAGGGTCAAAGCAATCCCCACCAAGGCAGAGAGGAGACACCTTACTGAACCACCGTAAATGCCACAAGAACAAAACCTGCAAGGGAATGGCGATAAACAAAATGGTAGGATTTCCGACAATAGAAACATGTAGTAATGGGGAGGGGGAGGCCAATGAGGCCCCCTCAATAGTGGATTGATGCGGCCGGTAAGATGTATTGATACTTGGGAAGGTCATCAGTCTAACTCAAGGGCGTTTTGTATCACACGAACTAAGGACTCCTTTAAAACCCAACAAAAGACATGACCTGGCTCAAAGAACGACATGGGTGATCCCCCCAAACACAATATTCCATCCCCCAAATTGAATGCGAAACTTGCAAGTAGACAATATACAGGAAGCCGTAGACATTTTACCGAACAGGACTAATAAGTGACTATGATGAAGTGCTCGAAGTGACAGCATCGTGAGAAGCCATCAGGCAACAAAACAAGAAGCAAACAAGGAGTCCGCCACGCAACACCTAACACATTTCAACACCAAGACTCCAGGAACTACTGAGCGAACTCAGATATCTTCCCCAGAATCCAAGCCATCAAGGTCCACTATTATGCGAAAGAAGCGCCTGGGGCGAAGCGACAGCAAGGACGAGGAAAAGTACTTAGAACAAAGTGTGAAGAACCTATCTTCCTCGGCTACATCGGCCTCCTTATATAGTATTCTTCCCACCCATAGTCATGTGACCCAAAGTGATCACATATGCGAAACCAAATCATAACATACTAGTCATGTGACCAAAGTGGTCACATGCTCAAAACTCATGACCTTATAGCGAGGTCATGTGCTAAAACTCATAAACCAATCATAATACAATAACCAAGTCATATGACTCGACCAAGTCATATGTGTGAAACCCATGACCTCATAACGAGGTCATGTGCGAAACATAAATCATATGCACAAGACATACCCACAAGGTACACTTGCAAGGCACATTCACTAGGTGCACATCCCATGACTCATATTTGAGCCCTGTGCGAAAGCATCACAAATCCCACATATAATAAATCATATGACTCGAATGAGTCATATGTATGAACCAATAACATACCTGTGACTCATAACCATGTGTTACATGAAAACCTTTTCCTTACCAAGCCACATTTGTGACAACACCTGGAAACCGTGAAAACCACCACACATTTTTCGATAATTTACCATATTACCCACTTGATACTATACTGTTCCTAATCGTAATTATCCGATCATCAGAGTCTTTAGATTTGTGGACCCATTCTCAAGTCGAACTGAGTTGGCCCCAATTGTCTCTACTGTGGATGAAGTGATCCATTTCATCTGTGAGTTGAATCTCTAGAGGTAATAGTGATTGCAATCTTCCTGGATCGCTTGTCTTCAAGCCTCCATAACTCCATATTCACCAGAGGGATTTCTTTAGCACTTTTTTCCTAATAGTTTGTAGAGAGCCATTCTACCGAATTAGTAGACAGTTCTATGGACAGCAACCGTTAGCCTCTCCGGGTAATTCTGCGAAGTTGTGTCTGCAACCTTCTTTAGTCGCCAACCTCGAAGCTTAATATCTCCTGATCTAACAACTGGATTCTTATCTAGTAACTTAACTTCATGTAGAGGAGAGGGACTTCTAAGAGATAGTATCATTTTTCTGGGATCAGAGGTCCTTGGTTGTCGTGCAGGGAGTCTTGCACTTGCAAGTGGCATTGATGGAAAATGCCTCAATACCAGAAATAACTTTGACAACAGGAGTTGAACAGGTAACATTCAGTAAAGAGTCACGTGATATTCCAATTAAGCTAGGAATGTACTGACCCTATAACAGGACTGGAAGAGCACGTTGGAGACTAGAGATTCCAATTCCGAGTAGGGTTAACCTACTTAGGGTATTTCCTAGGTATCAGGTCTGGGTCTTCTTAACATGAGCTCTCTCCTCTTAATGTTTCACCTTGGATGACTTTTGGATACATATTAAATAAATTAAAAATTAAAAATTTAATTAAAATAATTTATTATTTAATATTTAAACATTAACTTATTTACGATCCAATAAAGGCAGGGTGAAAAACTTTCCATCTTTGCTTGTCTACAGAAGGATAACCTTTTCTTGATCATCTTTCCTCCGCCTGTTATGGAATTTCTAGATTATTAGGGTGGAATTCTTCCACCATTTCTCTCGCAATATCCATACCTGTCTCAGGCTTGCAGGTATTCTCGTCTTCAGAACAATCTTGCCATTCAAAGATGTATTATAGTTCACATACCTCTTGTTAGTGACTACATGCTTTCTTTCTGTAAGAGTATATCTCACTTACAATGTTTTCTATTTCTCCTTATAAGTCACCCTCAATACACTTTGGCTCTCAGAACGATTGTTGCCAGTCTATGCTTACCAACTCCCAAACAGATTCTAACAGAGACACGTAAACTAATGGCTGTATATTCTATCGATCTGAAATATTATATTTGTAAGCATACTTTTCTCATTTCTCCTAGATCACAAACTATCTATATAATTTTGTACTGAGTTTTTTTGAGATTTGTCGTATGTAAATATTCTTTGCGTTTAACTTTACTTTATTGTCGACTTTAAAGTCTGATTGTTTTTTGGACTTCCCATCATAGTATTTGGCCACATGTTCTCGTATCTGTTTAAGTGATTGCTTTGCCTGTTTGTGGATTATTCTTATCTAGCTTGCTTAAAGTGTTGCTCTTGAATGTTGTATCTCGCATTCCTTCATCCATTCAGTCTGTGAATCAAATTTAGAGTTTATGTAGAAAGGTGTCATTCTATGTGCATTGGTTGCCGAATTATTGCGGGCATGTTCGACTAGAAGTAGCAATTGGTACCAGTTATCCTGATCATAATTAACGAAGCTTCATAGGTAACCTTCCAGTACTTGGTTGGTTCGCTGAGTCTGTCTATCAGTCTGTGGGTTATACACTGTAGACACTTTTCTTTTTAAATTCAATGATTTACACACAAATTCCCAAAATTTCTCCTGCAACTTCAAGTCCATATCCACGACAATCTCTTTTAGTAAGCCATGTAGGTTCTATATTTTTTTACAAGCACTGTAGCCACATCTTTTACAGTGGTTGTATCTCCTAATCCAATAAAGTGGGCCATTTTGATAAACCTATCAACAACTACCACAATTTGGATACATCCTTAGCTTTGTATTAATTGCATAATAAAGTCCACAGCTATTGATGCCCATACTGGGTAGGATTTTGACAGCAGTTGTAGTAGACTATATTTCACATATCATGGGGTTTTATTATTTTTACAATCATTATATAACTATATGTAATTGTTTGTCAAATCTGGCAGGCCCTTCCAATCGAAGTCCTTCATAATTATCTTGAGAATCTTTTCTTGTCTAAAGTGTCTAACTATTTTAATGTTAGGATATTATTTTGCTATTGTTGTATAATGGTTTTGGTTTTTTAATAAGAATAGCCTTTGCTTATAGTAAAGCAAGTTGTCGGACAGGGTACAGTTTTTTGGGAAAGGTTTACCGTTATCTTATAGTTTCTCCAACCCATTTTTTCCTTTGGGCCATGCTCCAGCCCCTGGAATGGCATTTAGGATTTCCTTCTAGAATTCTGCATTGAATTTCTTTAATTCCTTACCAATTAGTATAGCACTAGTCATGAGGATTCAATGGGATACTTGGATTACATTATACTGGGATATAATCTGGTCAATTGATGCATGTAGCAGGCTAATTACCTGTCTAGTAACAGGATTGGAAAGGCCATGGTTATCACCACCTACCATAATAGGCAGGATGCCACCAGAAGCATTACCCCAACCAGGCCCAAGCTCAGCCACAATGGACTGAGAAACCTGGCCCCCCAAAGAGGGTAATAGCACCATAGCTAGTGTCACCACACCTTGACCTACCACACCCAAACTAGGAGCAAGTTCCTCAAGTGGACACGATGAATCAGGAACCCGTCCACCCATACTGCCACCTACAACCAAAGCTGTGGGAGGGGCTGGGATAACTACCAGCCCAACATTCCTCCAAGGGATCTTCTCTGCTAGATCCTAAGAATTTTCATGATTTTGCCAACTCCCCCTAACGCAGACCACTATAGTAACCGAAGCGACTGAGAGGATAGATGAAGACGATATAACCGTTGAAGCTTTAGCTGACAAAATCGTGACCAAACAGTGAACAGTATCATGGTCAGAAGCCAGTGCAGACGACAAGGTAGAGGTTATCTTCTCAGCGTGATGAAGTCAGTGTGAGAGGACAGAGATGTTATACTAAAGGTGGGAGACTTCGCCCATAAGTGCGAAGTTCTTCTCAACGGCATAAGACAAAACTACAGACGAACATGAAACAGAGGTAGCAGAGGAGACACAGAGTCGCTTAGCCATTACGACTGTGAGGAGACGACGGAGACAAACAACCAAAAGGATAAGTACAAGGTAGAAAGAACTTCCAGCAAAGGTAAGAGAAGGTATAACAATGATGCCCATGAAAAAAATTCGAAGTTAAAGACTTGAAGCCGATCGTGAGATAGAAATCAAGGACTTTAATTGAATGGATACTAAACCTTCATTTTGTGACATGGAGTGAAAGAAGGAGGAAAAGTACTAAGTATTTAATTTAATTATATTTGAACTCGTACGGCCAATACTGGCATACGATAAGCCGCTACCAGCACAGGGATATTGCTAACCGGTATACCACTAATTCTAGACTAAGTAAGTCTACAGCCCTAATCTACCATCCCCGAGTCCTCCCTGCACGAGAACTAATTACAAGACCATCAAACAACCCACCGCCTGCGTCAGTCCAAGTCCGTAGCCCTTCTGGTATGAAGCCAACCAGCACTAAGCTTAGCCAAAGCCGATCAAAAGACTAACCTGACCAGGTTTCTTGTCCAACAAACATAAAAACACTACAACTCAGTTCGAATACCATCCTGTAAAACCTCCATCATAGTAGAAAACCAACAAAAAATAAACTACACCTACAGGTAACACAATGGCTGAGAGGAGGTAACTAACATGTCCACTTCTCACACCCACATGCCAGGCCATCAACTCTATGAACCTACTTTGCCAGTTGCCTCCGATGAGCATACCAGTGAGGAGAACCTGTATCCGCTACCTGTTCCTAAAATACAATCAATTGAACAAAGAAAATACATTGAGGTAGTAACAGACCAAAAACGTCAGTAGGACCTATTTCCCATCCGTGGTACCTTGCCTCCTCCTGCCGTACCCAAAACCAAATAAAAAAAACCAAACTAACTACACAAAATCCAGCATGGAAGGCCCAAACAAGTCCAACCAGTTGATCACAACCCACTATCTGCAAAGGTGGCCCTCAGATAGCCAGTTCATCAGGGAGCTTTGTAGTACTCAACAGCTTTACTTAACAGCCCAAGTCAGACTAGAAACATGTATTTAGACCTCACTCTACCTGACACTGGCCCGACGAGTGCTCGCAGGTGCCTCTCCCCCCCTAACCAGCCCCTCTTAAGCCCCACGCACCGGATGCCACAGACCCCATCTAGTCCCCTCAGCTCCTCAGACAGATCAACCATCCAATGGCTATAGGACTGCCTATACTTTGCTTCATTTGGCTACCACCAATATTGGCCATACTAACAAAGCCCCAACCCCCGATATCACTTAGCCCAGTAGTCCCACCAGCCACAGCCGTGAGCTACAAAGTAGGCAGCACTAATACTCAAACGCACTGGTGCCAACCACACCATCCAATCTAACTGAACCGAAGTCCAACGAAGTCAAGAAAGAGTTAGCAGAGTCAGCCAATGCCAGCCCTACAGGCCTGGTAATAGGCACGGACCAAATAACAGGCAAAAGATGCTCCTAACTACGTGACAGGAAGCGGAAGGATAAGCGAAGAGAAGCAAAAAATCTGAAGGTAGGCCCCACTTGCAATGGGTGAAGCCGCTAAACACAATCCACAAACGAACCACCCAAACAAACAGACAATATGAGTGCCTAACAGTCAATCATCCCACACCACTCCAGGTAACAACAACAGCTACTCAGACGATAATATTTTTCCGGGCCAAATTTATACCCAACGAAGCAAGGAGGTGACACCCAACTAAACTACAGTAAATGCCCAAGGACAAAAGGCTATATGGGAACAGCGATAAACAACATCATAGGATTCCAACTGTAGAACCCAAAAGTAACAAGAAGTGGCCAGTACAACGTATTGAAGCTTGTGAAGGTCATCAGTCTATCCCAAGGGCATTTTGTTTTGAGAGAACTAAGAACTCGAATGACCCAACAAATATGAGCTGGCCCAAAGAATGACAAGGGTGATCCCCCCAAGAACAATGTTTCATCCCCCCAATCGAACAGGAAACATGTGAGTAGACCATAGAAAGAAAGCCATGGACATATTACCGAAAGCAGCTCACAAGTGAACGTGTTGAATTCCTCAAAGTGCTAGCATTATGAGATACCCAGCAAGAGATGAAACGGTGCTAACAAGTAATCTACCACGTAACACAATCAGACCTGAATACTGAGAACCCCATAAATGACTGCGCAAACTCAGATATCTCTCCCAGAATCCTCAGCATCAAAGCCTATCGAGGATGCGAAAGAAATGCTCCGAGGTGAAGCGACAGCAAGGATGACGAAAAGTACTTGGAATAAAGCATAAAGAACCCATCCTCCTGGGCCGTAGCGGCCTCCTTATATAGTGTTCTTCTCACTCTAAGTTATGTGACCCAAAGTGGTTACATGTGCAAAACCAAATTATAATAAGCTAATCATAACCACAGTGCTCACATGCTCAAAATCTATGACCTTGTAGCAAGGTCATGTGTGAAAACTGATAAACCAATCATAATACCAAAAATATGTCATATGATCCCCAGTAGTCATATGTGCGAAACCCATGACCTCATAACGAGGTCATGTTCAAAACATAAATCATATACGCAAGGCATACCCACAAGGTATACTTGCAAGGCACACTCATCAGGCATACATCTCATGACTCATACTCCAATCATGTGCGAAACATAATAAATCATGTAACCCAAATAAGTCATACGCACAAAACAATAACATACCTATGACTTATAATCATGAGTCCCGTGAAAACCTTTTTTGAACTAAGCTACATTCCTAATACCTTGTTTGATTTTGTTGGGTCAGTTGTACTCTGTACTCCTGGAAAGCTTGTTTCAGTGTAAGGTCTCATTCTAGACCTTCTCGCTACTATTGAGTAGTTACACCCTCATGATGCTTTTGTCATGCATTTTGTGCTCCCAATTTGGTGGGTATTTCCTTGTTGATAGTTTCTTGAATCTCCTGGTCATTTGCTACTACCACAGTACACTGTCATAATATAATAGCTATGTTACCTCAGTGTATCACATGTCCTTCCAGCAATCGTTGCTGGATTTATATCAGCCCTGACACATTGGCCTGTGGGTCAGCTGATAGAGTGTCAAAAACAATATTTACAGTGTCAATAGTGGTTGAAATGTCTTGCCGCATTTGACCTATGACTATTCCTACCCTAGCAGTAATTTTTTTGAGGTCTGCTGCATGTGTATTTGGAAATAGTATGGAGGATTTTGAAACAAGAGAGAGGGCTCTTAAGGACTGAAAGATACTAGAAGCCTTACCTGAAGGACCTCCAAAAGGTTTTCCGAGAGTCTGTCGGAGAGAAAATGAATGATAGAAAAATGTAGAGTAATCATCTTTCCAGGTATCAATTAGTTCCCCTGGGGTAATTTGCTTGGGATGTTATCCCATCACCTTAACTCCTTTGTAAGCTTCTTCTTTTGATTGTATGTGTCACGAATGTGGCTTGGCGAGGAAAAGGTTTTCACATGACACATAGTTATGAGTTCCAGGTATGTTATTGTTTCACACATATGACTCATTCGAGTCATATGATTTGTTAAATGTGGGATTTGTGATGCTTTCGCATATGGCTCAAATATGAGTCATAGGACGTGCGCCTGATGAGTATGCCTTCTAAGTGTGCCTTGTGGGTATGCCTTGCGTATATGATTTATGTTTCGTACATGACCTCATTATGAGGTCATGGATTTTACGCATATGACTCAGTTGAGTCAAATGATTTGTTTATTGTGTTATGATTGGTTTATGAGTTTTTGCACAGGACCTCGCTATGAGGTCATGGGTTTTGAGCATTTGACCATCTTGGTCACATGACTAGTTTGTTATGATTTGGTTTTGCACATGTGACCACATTGGGTCACATGACTACATGTGGGAAGAATACTATATAAGGAGGCCGATGCGGCCGAGGAGGATAGGTTCTTCATGTATTATTCTAAGTACTTTTCCTACTTATTACTTTAACGAATATAAAACCCCTTACGATCTTTATCTCTATTGCAACGTTATCGTTATGCCAAGGAAAGTTCGTCATGAAGAAAAGTTAGAGAAAGCTTATGATAGGCATCCTCGATAGAAGACAGAGATCTTGTACTATCGGTAACATAGGCATAGGCCTAGTGCTATCATAAGACGAAGAAAGAAAAAAAAAGAGAAGAGAAGTATCATTTCCCATTGCCAAGAACTAACTATCCAAAGAGGGATCATTACAGTATGCAGGCTAGAAAGCGCTCTTTTCCCAATAGTTCCCCCCCTGTCGGATATGCAGTAGAATACTTAATGTCTTATCTACGTCGTACAGTATGAGGTAGGTAGGTAGGTAAAAAGGTAGAAAGCCTTGGTAACAAGAAGATCTAATAATATACTGTTAGGGAGAGATAACCTGTATAGACTCAGAGTTGTCTAGGCTAATCATAATTCGTTTCTGTAAACAAAGATTGTCTAAAACGACTTGAACTATACTTGTTTTATTTAGGACTACTAAGTGTAAGGTAAAGAAGGAAAAGTAGAATTGAATCGTAAAAACAATATTATATTGTTAAAGTCTCTTCTCCATTGCTTGATTATATCTAAAAACTTGGTAGGTACTTCGATATTTATATTCCAAGTCTGAATGTTCGCAGACTACCTTCAACTATCATACACACTATATACTTCTCTCAATATATGTCGCAATATCTTGGATTCTTTGAAGATGCCAACACCTAGAAACCCTGAAAATGAACACACTCTCCTCAGTAATTACTATAATACCAACTAGGAACTATTCTGTTCCCAATAGTAATTATCCAATTATCACAGTCTTTAGACCTATAGCCCAGTGCTTAAGTTGCACTGAGTTGGCTTCATTTATTTCTCGTGTAGATGTAATGATCAGTTTTACCTGCAGGTTATATCTGCGAAGGTAGTCGTGATTGTAATCTTTCTTGGTTGCATGACCTTAACTCTCAATAACTCCTTATTCAAACTAACAGATTTCTGCCCCAGGACTTCCTACTATTTTGCAGAATGCTGTTCTACCAGATTGACAGATTATTCCTCTGTCAGCAACCCTTGGTTACTCTGGGTAACTAGGTGTCGATTGCTGTACTAGTAGGACGCGTTCGCACTATGCTGGGGGAGGGATATGGG
>NW_003298815.1:166095-170854 GCF_000151645.1 Tuber melanosporum | reverse complement strand
TCTGCTGATGGCGGTTGACTTGGGGCGCGAACCTTGGCTTATAGTGTTATTCTGATACCTTCAACTTTGTCATTATATAGTTACAGAATTCAACTGTGATAGATATGTGTGATAATGTGCAGGCCCCATAAGGGGGCTGCAGGGGGTGTTGGAAACTTGAGATTCCGATTCCGTATAGAGTTACCTACTTAGAGTGGTTCCTAGGTATCGGATGCCGGTATTCCTCACACAGCCTTCTTTGCTTACTTTTCATGTTCTATAGTATACTCTACCTACTTGCTAACTTCTTTTTCACAACTCTCCTAATCTGAACTCCATAAAAACACTTTTACTATAAGATTTATTATATGACCAAAATACTATAGATGTATGATTTCAGACTTGAATTAAATATTTTGAAAAGTCAAGATCCTGGATAGCTCAACCAATGCGCCATCATTATTTACTGCATTATCAGTAGTGATATATCCCATTTTAGAAGCAATCTCATAAGTGTCTAAAACTTTCATCACATTTTCAGTAATATTTATTCCACTGTGAGAGCCAGAAAATCGGCGAAATTCTAATGTTACTGACATAATTTCTCCCTTCGCCATGGCCTAATGGCAAACCACAACAAGAAATGAGCAGTGGTTTGGTGAGGTCTATTGGTTAATTGTTAAATAGATTCAAATATTCCTAGTCCTAAAATATATGCTAATTGTTTTAATGGAGGGGAGATGTAAGGTAAGAAACTAATTGATAATTGTGGTACTAGTCTTAGAAAGCATATAGCCTAGGACTCCAAGAGTCAAGATTTGTTACTTATTTTTACTTATGTTAACCTCTGTTATAATTATATAAATATAGATTTTTAAAATATAAATTATGATAAGCAATTGTTACTTACTTATGCAAGAAGATTGGTTAATAGAATGTGAAAGATAGGATTTTCAACAACAAAAAAGGATGTATTGGTAATATAAATTCACCAAACCATCATTTCTTTGAAAATATCACTATTAACCCAAATGCTAGGTATTAGTATACGCTCAAAAGCTGCTGCTATCCTAGACTGGCCAGCCAGATAACTTTGCTTTAATCTATGATCTGGGAAATCTTTATTAACAACCGGTTGATAGGTAAGATATTTATTTACATTTTTTGCTAAAGAGTCCATATAAAGTAGGGCCCAATAGGATAGACCTGACAGTTACGTATCTAATATTAATAATATTCTTATATATCTCACACTTTAAACTTACTACAAGACTTTAGGAATTATCCTACTATGTAGAGCAGAGATATAGAGTACTAGCCAATTTTTAAAGTCTCCGGAATGTAGGTGACTTGCCAAGTCAAACCAAAATACAACTTATACATGAGTCACCTAGACCGTTCATACCAGAAGAATATGAGGCCATCAAAGCCTCTACTAACCATAAAGATAATTGTATTAAGTAAATAAATTGGTACTTCCAAGTATATCTCAGCCTAGTACAGTATATTCTTTATATTAATTAATGATAATTGCCACTAAGATCGTTCCACTTTGCATCCTATCAGCCTGCACCGAGTTAAGCATGATATATATTTCCTCCATATAGGTTGATACATTTACTCATAATACTAGGTAGTTTAGCTACTTCCTTATTGATTTCATCAATTGATATCCTATCCCATTCTTCCTGAAGAACTTGTTTCATTTGTTGTTGAGAGGTGATACGTTCATGGCCCCGGCAGGTTTGAATTCGACTTTTCATTAAAGTCCAGATATGCTCAATAGGATTGAAATCAGGAGAATTAGGTGGCCAATCAAGCTTCTGAATCCCTTTCTTTACACGTTGTCTATTTGTAAAAATAGAGTCATGTGCTAGTGCATTATCCTCCATGAGTACAAAGTTTGCATTCTGTTGTATCTGCTCTCGGCATGCTGGCCAGAGGAGTAGGCGTGCCACACACTTCACATAATGCTAAGAATCAACTCTCTTTCCTTCTCTGTATCTGTATTTATCAAGTTTGAATTTTTTACCCCAATGAGTTTGTGGAACTTGCTGCTTTAGTACATTGTAATGTTTTTCAGCATAGCGTTGAGTGCTGAAAGCTGTCAGCTCCAAGGCCCGAAGCTGTTCCCACTCTTCTGATGCTTTCCATTCCTCATTCAGTTTTTTTTCTTCCATAACTCATCCTTCCTCCAATAAGGTAATAGCTAAAAGAGCCTCCTCTTTTTCCTCCACAGTCTCCACCTCCCAGACATAAAGAGGACCCTTCCATCCCCATCCTATCATTCCCCAACACATCACACTCTCTTCCTGCTTCTTGACACAACCAACACAGTCATCATGCCACTTTTCAGATTTATCGCACCAAACAAGATTTATTCCAAAAAGACCGCCAACCTCAATTGACATCTTGTCAGTGAATCCATAATCTTTCTATTCTTCCATGCTCCAGTCCTTTCTCTCTAAGCAGTATCTGAGTCTTACAACTTTGTATTCAATTTTCAAAATAAACTTAAACAGCTCCTTATAGGATTTAATACCGCAGAACCATAGAGCTTTCTATACCGTAGTATCACTGACATGTGATAATCCAGCTTCTCTCCGAATATCGACAAGGCACATCCGTCGAGTATGAAAATCCCACTTTACCGTAAAAATAAGGTGACCGATTTCCATAGTTGTTAAAACTTTTGGTTGTCCGGAGTGTGATTTCTTATCCAAACAGTCTTTTGATAACAGTTCAAGTAGTGAAATATTATTCTTATTGTATATCTGAGCACCCGCTGGCATATTCTGCCTTCCCAGCTGCTCTATCCCAGCTTCCTCTTCCTCCTCCTCCTCTTCTTCCTCCTCCGCTACCACTTCTTCTGCTACCACCTCCTCCGCTGCTGCCTCCTCCACTGCCTCCTCCTCCACTGCCTCCTCCACTTCTTCCTCCGCTGCCTCCTCTGCTACCTCCTCCACTGCCTCCTCTACTGCCTCCTCATTCTTTACTACCACTACCACTTGCCCTCCCTTCTCAGAAACTCCAAATTCAGGGGTCCATTCATACAGGCTTGACTCTGGGTGGGAGTATGGACTCTCGGCCCTTGGTCTGGGTACAGTTAGCTGAGCACGAGGTGGTATTGCTGGCTAAGTACCGGAGAGCGTGGCCTGTCATTTTGCGGTAGCATTCTTTACTGCGTGACCGTGGATATCACTTGCTGTGGAAATAGCAACACTGGTACGCGTTTTTATTTCATTAAATTTATAGCCGAGCTCACACATGGTAATAATCGCTGCACGTCTGCGCGGTGTTATTTTCTTTCCTGTAAGAACTCGAATGTTAGCATATTAATTACAAATAGTAGATATTGCTCACTTACCCCTTGAATGCCCTGCAGAGATCATGGTTGCGGTAGGTAGGAGGAGAGAAATATTACATGCAATGAAGATTAGTATATAGCAACTGCCTAAGTGACACATGTCTGCCAAGGAACCACTTACACCACGGGCTGATACCTTATACTACCAGAATTCCGGATACTTTAAAAATTGGCTAGTATTGGGAATAGATATAGCAAGTATGTTTTCCAAGCCATTTTCCATTATTGTAACTAGTACTGGCACTCGGTTAATGTTAGGCGCAGACAGTAGTATAGACTCAGAAGTGTCTACTTCAACTATGATTCATTACTGTAGATAGAGATTGTCTAGGAAGGCTCGAACTATACTTGTTTGGTTTATAACTACTAAGAGTAATTTAAAGTGGGTAAAGTAGACTAGAATCGTAAAAACAATATTATATTGTTATAGTCTCTTCTCCATTGCTTGATAATGTCCAGAAGCTTGGCAGGCACTTCTATATTTATATTCTGCATCCTAGTGTTCTCAGACTCCATGTATCTATAATACAATTTCTATATCTCTTTAGTTATAACTTATAATGTAGGGTATTCTTCACCGGTGCAAACACCTGAAGACTCTGAAAACCAACACAACCTCTTCGGTAATTACTATTTTGCTGATTACGGAATGTGCTGTTCCCAATAGTAATTATCCGATCTTTAGAGTCACTGGACTTATGGCCCAGTTCTCAAATCGAACTAAGTTGTCCCCAATTGTCTTCCTTCATAAATAAAATGATCAGTTTCATCTGTGGGTTGTATCCGCAGAGGTAGTCATAATATCAACCTTCCAAGCTTGCCAACCTTTAACCTTCTTAACTCCAGTTTCAACCAACAGATATCTTCCATATAACATCCTGTTACTTTAGAGGTAGTAATTTTACCAGACCAACAAATAATCCCTCAGTCAGCAACCCTTGATTGCTCTGAGTAACAGGGTATCAGTTACTATTTCAGTATTGGGAATTATTTTCTCAACTATGACAAATTCCTGGTCCCAGTTGTAACACTCTGTAATATCCATTGGCTTCCATGACAGTGTTTCTCAGAGTTTTACACTCTTTTAGTTATTGTAGAGTGAGTGCAAATGCATTAGTCTTTCATAGAGATTCTTTGACATTCGATACTATATCTTTTTGCGAAAACGTCCAGTTACCTGCGGCCTTTGTCGAAGATGTCACATCTTAGTAGCTCTCTGACTAGTTGACCGATTCACTCCGGTCCACTTCCCAGACTTAGCCGAGGGTTCCATTACATATACCCTGTAAACAGGATCTGGTCAGATAAATGGCAGCAATGTATATAGTACTATTCTTGCACCTTCAACTCTGTGGTATTATAGTCGGAGCGCCCTAGCTTGTTCACAACTACAGATTACATCCAGCCGTTTAG
>NW_003298815.1:108830-164808 GCF_000151645.1 Tuber melanosporum | reverse complement strand
AGCCCGGGCAGCTTACTCTTTTCTTATCATATACTATAGTTGACAATTAACTTAACCAAAAACCGCTTTTATTCACTTTTTTTTTTTTTTTTTCAAATAAGCTGGGCCTCATTTTACATACTTGGACAAGAAAGAAAAACGGATCTGTATAGCAGAAAGGTTTATCCCATATGATGGGTTCCAGGATTGGTTGTATGATAGGATAATGTCAGCAGTTACATGGCTAAGAGAGAGTACGTGATCGTGAAGAAAACATCAACCGAAGGTCGAAAACGGACTTTCAAGTATAGTGCTCTGCCACTCTAACTATTGAGGTATCATAGATTTAGCCGATTTTTGGGTACCCTCTCTCCCACTTGCATACTCCGGTTTTCAACTCTGTTTTGGATGCAAATTTATTGTGGGCAGTAACTTTTGATACCCTTGCTGGTCAGGTTACAGTGAGAGCTTCCAGGTTAGGGTGTGACAGTTTATCTTGTGGAGCAGATGTAACGGCAAAACAACGGACATAGTATGGTTTGGTCATCATTACTTTTTGTGTATAAATAGGGGGGTGTTTCCTAGACCAACTCAGAACGAAGATCTGTCCATCTGTACAGCAAGATTTTGGACACTAGCGCTCTAACACAATAGACCAAAGGCACCCAGACAGAAAGGTATGTCCGTCCTATATTGCACCAACCCACCTACTGGCTAGATGATTAAAGACTAACTCGCAGAATTCCCATGAAGCGAAACACCGCTCCTGTTGCGAGTTCACAGGAATCCAATTCCCCAGAATAGTTTACCAGCATCAATGACTTCTCCATGTATGATACCTTTCTAGATCACCTTGGGCTCATGGTGTTGAACACTTACTAATTAATTATCTGTTTACGACAGCAATCCCTTCCATCTGCGCAGGTATCTTTTGCGGTATTATTATTGCCTATATTGCCACCACTATAATTATCTGGAAGATGAGCACAATCATTAATTCGGCGGTACTTGGCATGAGAGTGGAGAATAGACATGTCAGGTCAGAGCTCATGAGTGATATTGAGCGCCGTGAGTTAGGGCTTATGAGCAATCTTCAGCGCATCAAGTCCGGGATTATGAGCAATCTTGAGTTTGTTGAGTCCGACCTCAGGAACGATATTAGGTTTGTTGAGTTCAAGCTCACGAGCGACACCCACCCGGCCAGTATGGCGTGGAAGATTCAGCATGCTGAATCAATTCTCAATAACAATATTGAGCGTGTTCGGTTGGGGCTCGACGGCGATATTCAAAGTGTGGGGCGGGAGATTCAAGATGTTAAGTCAATGCTCCAGCACGATATTCAGGAGGTAAGGTGGAATATTGATAACATTGAGTCAAAGCTCGAGAATGATATTCCGCCCATCAACTCCAAGTTTACAAGCAGTATTCATCATCCCCAAGTAGTTGGAACGATGGAGGGTGATACTGGGGAATGCCAAATTGGTAGCGAACAGGTGGAGGATCTTTCAGGGTCTGTTGAATCAGAATATTAGGATTCCTCCACTAATGCTAAGGCTCTGGAACTTGAATTCCCGGAAGAGCTGGAGAAGTCTTAGTTTGGTGCAGGTTATAGGTTCCATTGCTTGATAAAAGAGAGAGCATTGGATTGGTCTAATATTATAAATGACAAACAATTTTTTTGTCTTTTTTTTTGTGGGATTTCTTGGAGGAGCATATGGCAGGGACTATCGATAGAGGTTTTTTATTCACTATGCATCTTGAGAAAACCATAAATAAAATACAACTTAGTACCTGTTCCTGGACACCTTAAACCTAAAATATAGAGACCTTCTCTTCAACTTGACCTGTCTGTGAAATAACGAGAGCATACTTTTAAGTACAGTACCATACCAGTAGATTCCATTTTTCCCACAGCCATTCCTATACTTGCTTTCCGAAGTTGCCTTAGATGATTTTACTCTGACGACTTGGACTCTTAACAACAGCACCCAAATCTCTAAACCCGCTTCCTCCACTCCAGTAGCATGACTTCCAAAATGGCTATTCCGCTTAACTTGAATCATCCCTCAAGCCAAGACAGTAGTAGGGGGCGGGAGACTGGGTAGTTTACAGAATGCAGAATTTTGGCAAATTGATTCCAACTACAAATTTGGCGTTAGAGCCTCACATTACTTTCTCATGATTCCCCACTTTCCCCAGGTTTTTTTTTTTTTTTTTTTTTTTGAGAATATGGTTGGATTGTAGATATAATTGTGATACAAGTTGGCGGTGGTCACAGATGACCCCGGGGAAGTTTGGAAACCCATTCTATGTCTCCATACCGTTAGTCTATTTATTATTAAATTTTGAGTGCCCCTAACACCGGGGGGGGATGGATGATTTGGACCGGGTTACATGTACTGTACTGTACAGTATCTATACTCGTAAATTTTTGGTGGTTGCAGCTTTTGCCACCCCATGTAAAATATCACTACCAGCACTGTACCAGTACAGCATGCTTTGTAGAAATGCCCAACAACCCAACCCAGCTGCGCGAGTATCATACTCGTACAGTACTGTACAGTACATATCATACCAGCGATTGCTACAGCCCTACAACAGTCCATTCCCATCTCAAGCTCACGCAAGACCGGAAAGAATTAGAAAAAAATGGGTGAGCCCTCTTCATCATCGAAACCAAAAACCTCAACAACACCCCACCAATCCATTATCCTCGGCGAGGAGGAAGATCCTAGCTCACCGGTTTCCCTCCTCATCAGGTTCGCAATCTCACTCCCGGATCTGCCCATCTACGTGCCGGCCGCAGCCAATACCTCCGTCTCGACGCTAAAGTCGCACGTCCGCTCCCTACTCCCGCCCGAGCAGTCCAAGCGCAGACTGCGACTTATCCACGCGGGAAAGGTCCTCACCGATTCGGCTACCCTCGCCTCGCAATTACACATCCCCTCCGCCCCACCACCGCCGCCGAGGGGTGATGACAGGAAAGGGAAGGGGAAAGGGAAAGGGAAGGACGTCGAGGTTGGTGGCCATGCGCGCAGAGCCGTGTACATACACTGCAGTGTCGGCGACGAGCTCTCGGAGGAAGATCTGGCTAAGGAAGCGAACGAGCAAGAGGTCTGTTTTAGTTAATCCCGTGTATAATCAATACTCCCTCCTCTCTTTTGTCCTTCTCTCTCCTCTGACAGCAATCCATCTATCCATCGCGATGCATACAGATCCCGAACCACCCGACCCGCCAGCAGGTCTCCACACTCCCCCAACCCCGCGGCTTCGATCGCCTCCTCTCCGCCGGCTTCTCGGAATCGGACGTTGCGGCCCTGCGCTCCCAATTCAACCGCCTCCATGGCGACGATGAGGAGAACGTGCGCATGCTGGAGGACCGCTGGATCGACGAGTCCGCCGGACAGGGCGGCGAACTGGCGGACGGTAGTCCCGCGGGTAGCTACGAGGATGTATTCCTGGGCGCCACAATCGGCTTCTTCTGGCCCATGGCCGTCTTCCTGATGAGGGAGGAGGAGGTCTTCTCTAAGCGCATGCAGATGTCCATTCTCGCCGGCATCCTTGTTAACTTGACGTTTTGCGTTTTAAGGTATTCCTCGACCTAAGGTACGGCCACCCAGCAGAAGTACTCGTGAGGCATGTCTCACCAAAATGGACAGCATTCTAGCAGCGAAGTTTGAGTTGACCGTTTTGATTTTGATTTTTTGATTTCTCATTTTTATTTCATTCCTCCTGACATACAGTACGGGTATGATACCAAAACACAAGGGGTATCCCCACACATAATTTTTTTCTCGGTTTCCTTTTTCCCTTTATCGCTGTGATAATATTAATATCACCGGAGGTCCGAGCTTGCACAGCACACACAAGTGAAAGAAACAGCGGGACAGGGCCACCCGGAACAATCATCAACTGCTCAAAAATATTTGAGAACTATCATACCATACCTCTTCTTACTCCTTGATTCGAAGATGAAGAAAAAAACACCCTCGTTAACCGTTTTCATGAGCATATACATCAGATAGAGAGCAGTACGAGTACAGTTGCCGGCAAACCTCCCCAACAAATCCAACAAAGCACCGTCCGTCCGCCAGAAAGACTCCGCCTCGTTCCGGGGCCATGCGAGAGGGGGGGAAGGAGGGAGGGAGGGAGGGAGGGGGTGGATTCACCCACCAAGACTCCGTTCATGTGCTGTACCGTACTTTTCACATCATCCGGCATTGAATATCGGGTCGCTTCACACCAGCGAACGGGGCGGAGTGCTCGCACCTCACCCATTGATTGTTGTCAGGCTATATAGTACTAGGCAATGCTGGACTGGACCGGATTGGTAGGGGTATGTTTGCGCTCTGGGGGAGGGGGGGGGGGGTTGCTATAAGGCTGGTTGTGCACTGTTGAACGTCCGCTGGGGAACACATCTATCGGAATTGCATTGCTGCGTTGGAGGTGGTGCTGCGCATACCAGCGGCGATACCGCGGACCACCACCACCCACGCCTCCATATTCCTAGCACGAGCCACCATTGACAGCGCCAAAAAGAAAAGAAAAGAATGATAAAAAGAAAAAGGAAAGAGAAAAAACTCCGACATTCTAATCGACATTACAGCGACCCCCAATCTAATTCCCTCACTCCACCTTATTAACCTTACCCCGGCTCTTCCCCCTCTGGGGAATATCACCCACAATAACCCCCAACAGCCAAACATTCACCGCAAAAAACACCAACGACGCAGCCCACAAGCCCGGAACGAACGTCGACTTCCCGAGAAACTCCAATTCGTAGCCTTGTTGTAACCACGCCGCCTGTAAAAACCGGTCCAATTAGCAACCACAAACACCAGATACCTCGGGCAGGGAGAAGAAGCACCTGCGAGACAACCCACAACACCAACGCAACCCCGCCGAGCCACGGCCTCCGCAACAGCACGGAGCCAGGTAGGTAGAAGGGGAGCAGGACGATATACCACATGAAGTACTGCGATGTGCACACCTTATTGAACGAGACGAAGGCGAATGTCTGCGCGAACATGGTCGCCGGGAGATCGTGCTTGGCGAAGGCCAACGGGATGACGAGTCCCGAGAGGAGCAGTTGCGGAAAGAACGGGATCGAGGCGAATGGGGTGGAGGAGTGGCCCATGGGGGAGGAGGTTAGATGTAGGAGAGTGTTGTACGGGGAGAAGTTGTGTCGATGGTCGACACGCGAGAGGTGGTGGAGGTAGGTGTGCTGGAGGAAGGGGTCGGCGTAGCTGTACGAGTACATAAATTGGGTCAGTCACTCACTCAGGCGGTGTATGGAGGAAGGCGAGGGAAACAGACAGTTTATACATCCACACATTCAACCCAACAAACGTTCCCAACGCCCAAGCTCCAAAAGTGACTCTTTCGCGATTGACAAAGCCCATCGCCTTCTCCAACCACCCGTTTTTAGACTCCTTCTCCCCTCTACCACCTCCCTCACTCTCCAACCACCAAACAATAGCGGGCGCATATATAACAGGATATATCTTAAAGTGCGTCGCCAACCCCACCAAGACCCCCGCCAACACCACACGTCTTCTCAAAACCGCCCAGACAATGCCCACCACCAGCACTCCCAGTAACCCCTCAGAGCTGCCGCGAGTACTAATAGTCGCAACCATGGGATTGACAAGCCATATGCCGGCGAACAACCCGGCAGTCCGACGGTCCATTCCTCCGTTCGTCAAGATTAGGTGAATCAACCATCCGGCAAGCACATCCGCGGCGGAAAAGATGATCTTTCCGAATGAGAAGAAGAGGAACTGCGGGTTTAGGGCCGTTGGGAGGAGGAGCCAGGCGAGGAGTGGGGTGTATCGATAGGTTTCTCGGGAATATGGAGTCGAGATTGAGGCGTTGTTGGAGTTTGTGAGGAGGTAACGGGAAGCGTCCGTGAAGACATAGTAGTCTATGTCTGTGTATTTCAGGGGAGAGGTAGAGTCTTGATATAGACCGTAGAATAGAAGAGTTATTCGGAGGAGAATGGAAGCTCCAAGGAGGGTCCGGAGTGACATTTTACACCACACTGTGGGTGGTGGTTCAAATACGGAGGTGCAGTGGAGCTTGCTCTGTTGCCCCTGAATTTGGAGCCGCATCTTAGTCAGCAGTCACAGATTATCACCCGACGACCCATATCCAGTGCAAGACGCACCCGTCAAACGTTCAAGGCTGGGAGAAGGCCAAGGGAGGTAGCATGTTCGCCTAGATGTAGACTAATAAATCATCCTACATTTTCGGAACCATATTACAAACACAGGAGGTGAATAGTTCGAGAGCTACAAATAATCCGCTAAAGGTTTGGAAGCTAGAAAGAAAAAAAGTGACGAAGAACGCAAAGTTACCCAACCAACTGCGCCGATCAAAAAAGAGGATCGATACGCTCTAGCTCCCCTCCCCCTCCCAGACAAATAGAAAAGGAAAAAAAACCCAAATAACAAATTAGTCCTGATCCTGCGCATACGAGTGCTTTCTCATTTCTCCGAGTCTCTGGCGTGCTTGCTGCAATTGGGTTTCTAGTTGTAGGATTTCGACCTTTCTGGACATAAGAATTTGTGTATAAAAAAGGGAAAGAGAAGAGGGGGTTACCTGTTGCTCCATTTCCTGAACTTTGAACTCGTGCGAGGTTAGTTTGGAGTAGTCCACATCTTCATTCTCTTCACGGTTCTTAGCGGAAATGATGTCCTGAACTTGTCGGACGAGGGATTTGCACGCGCTTGTGACGGCTTTTGATGCGGCCTCCAGACGCTCTTGTGACTTGGACATGAATGATGCCTTAACACGCGATGCGGCTACAAGTTGTGCGGTAGACGCGGCAACATCGTTGGCAACGACGATCCTACTACCGTTAGTACAAGTTAGGCTTGAAGGTATTGAAGGTAAGCTTACAGTTGTTCAAGCTTTTTATGGCCACTGATAACACCATCGGCGGTCTCAATCAACATGTTTGTGGACATGGCGACAGCCTTGGCTGCTGAAATCAGCCCCTCGGTCCAGCGATTGTTACGCTTGTAAAATGCAGTACGGGAACTGCTGCCTCTCCCTTGTGCCACAATCTCTTGCTGCGAAACCGTGGCAGCCTTGATCAACTGAGCGATAGCATTGGTAACCGCAATAGCGGCGTCTAAAATTGAATCGTGAATGCTGATTTCAAAGGTTGAATAACCTGGGTTCTTGGGCTTCTTCATAAGCTGCGCTAGGCGGGCTGTAGCGGCCTCAATTGCTGCAGCCGCCTTATTCATCTCTGCATCGACGACGTCTCCAAGATCCCCACTTGCCTTTGACAGATCGGAACCACCCTTAGCCATGAATTGCTCGGCAAGCTTGTTCAGCTTCTGCAAGTGTTTCTGGACTTCAAGATTGCTGGAAACGACAATATCGGTTTTGCGGTCGACACTCAAATCATCTAATCGGAAAGACATGAGGTTCTGGAAGAATTTCACAGCGGTTCCCGCAGACTGTCGCGCGGATGACAAGATGGCTTCGCTTCTCCTCTCATCCGGAGCAAACCGTGTAACACCTTTGGCATTCGCGAGCACATCCGCGATGGCACCAGCAAACACATGAAGCGTCTTGATGATTTGAGACTGTGTGCTATTGGGCCCATCCGCGATAAAGTGATTGAACGAGGTGGCAAACTCGGTAGCGCTCATTTGGGCCTTCTCAATCTGGGAAAGTAAATAACCGGGCGATGCACTCTGATTACCTGCATTCATAGGGGATTCTAGCTCGTAGAGGGCATCGTCGATACGCTGAACACCACTCTGAAGCACAGAGTCTAAGATGTGATGTTAGCAAGGCAAAAGAAAATCTAGTGGAGGTCTTACCAATAATCTCTGTCAGCTTCTTGAGCTGATCGAGGAGCAGCTCGTCAATCTGAGCCTCAAGCACGTGATCAGTTTCAGTGTTGTTGTGGCGCATCTCGCTGAGTTCCAACAGAGTCTGGTCCATGCCGGCCTTGAATATTTCAAGCTCCTCCTCCTTGGCCCTAAGCAATTGTTCCATATCATTATGTTTGTCATCGCTCCGAGAGGAAAGCTCATCAATCATGCGCTGCTTCCCACGCAGTATATCCTCCAAGTCCGCCACTTCACGATTATGCCGTGTCAAGAGTGCAGAGAGCTCGGAACCCCTAGATCGCTCATTATTGTCCGCCTTTTCCTGAGCAAATCGGAGTTCTCGTTTCACTTTTTCCACCTCCTCTTTTTGAGCCTGTAGCACGTCAGTAAAAAGGCTAAGCCGGCCATTTCGTGAGAGCACATACCCCCTTGACTCGGTCCAAATCGTACAAAGCACGATCTCTCTCGCGGATCATGTCGGCGAGCTCCAAATTCTTGGACTTCATTTCGCGCTCCAACTTTTCTCGCCTCTCAACAGCCTCTTGCGCAGAATTGGCCTTGAGTTGCATCTGTTTATACCTGCCCAATAGTTCAAGATGCTCGTGTCGAAGCTGGGAGTACAATTTGGCTAAAGCCTCGTACTTGCTTTTCCACATAGCAACCTGGTCCTGCAGCGACTTGATGAGGTCATCTTTAGACTGCTGCTGCTGTTGAGAGTTCAAGTTGAGGTTCATCAACTCTGTCTCAAGAGCTTTCACCTTCTGGTCGTACGACTCCAGCAGCAATACATTGTTGGCCAATTGACCCTGGTACTCCAACAATTGACGTTCCAATTCAGCAGCTTGACCCTGAGCTTGCCGTGCCATCTGATCCCTAAGAAGCTGTTCGTGCGCTAGCCTCTGTTGCTCTTGTTGCTGTCTCTGCATTTCTTCATAGGCCCTCTGGTTCTGCAATGCAAGCATCTCCTGCTGCCGCAATTCCGCTTCCCTCTGCTCCTGTAGCCGGCGTTGCTCCTCCTCGTATGCCCGTTGTTGCTGCAGTTGCTCTTGAGACCAGAAGTCGGAAATCGGCTCGGGTTCGGGCTGGGAAATTGCGGGTGGGCTAGGAATGGGTTCGGGAGGTGGAGGCATCTCGTTCGCCGGTCTACGTGGGAGTGCCGGGGGTGCATCTTCCTCGCTGAGTAGATTGGGGGGGTCCTGGGGAAGCTTTGGGACGGTGATCAAACTCGTCAAATAGCGAAGATTCGAGCACTCGTAGTAAAATCGTACAAGACGGTGGTGCTGTCCATCGTAACGGTCACGTAGGGGAGCGAGCGCATCATCGTCGCCAGTACCTATCCACTTGTGAGACAGACATCCAACCCTGCGGGGGCAACCGAAGCTCACTCTGGTGCATTGCCCTCAACATGCTGGTGATGAACTTATAGATTCCATAGCTCTCCTGGACAAGAGGCACAAGGCAGGAGATACGACACTCGTTGTTGACACCATGGCGGAAGTGGGAGAAGACAAGCTTTTGGAAAGCATCGATCTGGTCTTGCAATGTCATGAGATCGGTGATAGTCTCGTATCCCTCGTTCGGATCGTTAATGCTCTTTAAGCTAATATATTCCTCATAGTCAAACACCCCATTAAATTCCGGATGATGCCTATGAAAGGCCAGCTTTGCCAACAAGAAATAAATGTATTCCCGAATCAAAGGACCGTATCCTGATTCCATTAGCAAAGGCTGGCCCAAGACATGGGCCCGCAGAGATGCATACCCCGTAGCCCCTCCCCGGCTACCCCTCGGGTCAGAGACTCCAACCACCCAGTATGTGCATGAGCCTCACGAATTGTCACAGGGTGACCTTCCTGGAGAACTTTGTGGATACTTATCAACGCCTTGAACGTCTGGACCTCATCCGCCATGATAGGCTGCCTAGAAAAGAATCTCGTTTAGTCTGCGCACAAACCAACCACCCTGGGAAGGTCGGCGTATGATCACGGGGGTTAAGATTAACTTACACTTTCATACCAGCCCAGAAGGACTGCGACGATTTGTGGTCCCATGTGTAAACAATGCAAGAACGGACATGTTTTCCTAAAAACCTTGTTTAGCCTGCCAAATCCCCTCAATGAAGCCGTAAGCTCAAGAGCTATAGTCTATTGTTCGGGGTACCCACGTTTAGGAGCGGTCTCCTCTAAAAGTTACCCCACACTGTCAGCGAAACTTCAAACCGGACGAGAGATGAGTGAAAGGGACTGATCCGTCTCTAATTATTCATAGGAGGTAGATGAGGATAGCGAACCCATATTGGTAGCCTTCTTAATGTTTATCACGAGGTCAGATTCGGATCTAACTTCAGTGTCAGCTCAAATGCTCCCTCCCCCCCGCCCACCAAACGGGGAATCAAGAAAGTGGATAGGATACACACCTGCTCATGTCCACGTTCCGTGTAGACCCAGTATAAGCCATGATAGCAAAGGATGGATTTTTTCGGTATCTCAAAGCTTTGGTATTCAGAGAGGAAGGGTTGGAGGAAAGGAAGAAAGATGGTCAAGGGTAGACTAGATACTAGCAGCAACAGAGGGAAACGAACATTGGTGGAGGAGAACGGTAATTTGCCAAGCCCGTAGACTAATTAGAAACACGCGGGCCACGCAAGACCAATTGAAGTCTTGGCTCAGTGCGGGCAACAGCGGCTCCTTTGTTCCAGTCAGTTGTCGTCAGCAAGCTTTGTAGGAGAACAAGAGAAAGCTGAAAGTCCCCTTGCTTATTTACGACAACCCATTATCATTCTATGGAGCTTTTCTGAGATTTTTCCATATTCTTTCCTTTCCTTCTTTCCCTTCTCGCTCCTTACTGAGTCTACTATAAATATCATACCATTGTCAACCCTTCGAGAGCCCTATTGTTACCATTACAGGCCGGCCGAAACTTTTCTTCCTTTGCACTTGCGGTCCAGCATATCGGCCGCATACCCTTCTCGCTGGCTCCAGTGTCCGAGCGAGAAGATTCTCGCGCAAACCTCCACCACCCTCGGGTAGCTTCAGTGCTAGGGGTGGCGCGCTGCTATCATGTCCCATTGATAATCTGTCGGGGCCTCTCCATCTGGCCGAGCCTGATCGGATTGTCCAGATGCGCTATCACGTTCGTCGCTACGGAGGGCTTGGGATGTGCACAGGTGGAACTGATGCTAGCAGTGATATGGGTACGCGCTGTTAAGCGGTCCATCTCCCGGGATTATTTTGCAAGCTTATGATGATGATTGTGGGGGTGGGGATGGCAGTGTTGTTCCTCGGCGTATCTCTCGTACTTGTTCATAAATAATCTGATGGCGCGATGGTCTGCTCTTCCGCTGCTCTTGGCTATCGTCACCTGGGCTAATTGTTATCATGGCCAGGCTTATATATTACACTCCTCCGGGTATGATACTCTCAACGTGAAGGAAGGAACGAGTGAGTGAATGAGCAACTAGAGAACCTAAGGCTGACCTCTACGTGCTAGCGACCATGGTTCGTCTATTCTCCATTAGTGCCATAAACGCCTACCTCACGTCGTGGGCTTTGACTATCGTTGGAGCTGGAAAGCCACGAATGCTCCTACCTGCATGGATACTGATAGCGCTTGTGAGCTTCCTCTGACTCTCATGCAATGATTGATTTATCATACCCTATTTACTCGATACACGACGAAAAGGTACTCGCGGCCATACATCGGATGACCGTCCGAAAGATCAACCTTTCCCATCAAGTGGCTTCTGCCACAAGTGTGCTGTGCTTTGCCGGTGTTTGCAGCACTCTTGCCCTGCTATTGGAGTTGCACCTCTGCCCACTCACCAGACCAGAATAGACCAGATCTATTGTGACCCTTTGGATATCATACCTTCTCCCGCCCGCCTTTTTACCCCTCTGCCTCTTTTCTCCCCCTCCCTTCATCATTTCCTCATTCCTGCTCCCTCTCTCTCTCCTACTCACTCGTTTGTCGGAGGGTTCTGCAGACGAGCACTGTACGAGCACAGCGAGTATTGGTAACTGGCATAGCCGACGATTAATGTAAAAAGCTGCGGCTAAAAGTGAAAAAGTAGAAAATAAAAAATACTTATTTTCAGCAGGGAGCTTCCAAGTTCTTGGTGCATATTTACTGTATTATATTATATATTCGTACATCCCAAACTAGATGTCGGGCACATGATACCGCGGAAACGCAGCTGTATCGCTTTGACCTTCTGGTTCGCAAAAAAACCGTCCCATCGATCATTAGACTACTGGTAGACTACCCCCTTTCCCTTCCCAAACCCGTTTCACATCCCAACTCGTACATGGCCGACGGACCCATTGCGGCTCAACATCCATCCACCCACCCACCACCAAACCAACCCCACCAACCCCACCAACGTTTCCCCATCTTCTAAACAACATCGACAACAGCAATGCTCCGCTCAGTAATACGAGCACCACTACGACCCCTCTCGCCCTTCCGTCCACTAGTGAATTCCAATGTCAATGTCAGGTACAAGTCGGTGGGCAAGGGCTTGAAATTCACGCCGCCGCCTGCAAAGCCACAACAGAGCTTTCGTTTGACAGCGCAGGCAGGACAGGAAGGGGCAGATATTGGCCTTCTCGTTGGTAATCCCCGCCCTCCCCAGTTCACTCCCACGAGGGAGGACTAACCAGGATGACCAGACACCTTTATAATGCCAACAGGCAAAAACCTCCCCTCACTCTTCACTTCACCGAAAGAACGTCTCCAGCTAGAAGGTAGAAGAATTAAGCAAAAACTAATGGACCTCCGAGAGTACCCCCCCCTCCTCCTCCCTCCACTACCCCACTTCCCCAAATACTAACTCCCCCCTCCTGCTCCTCAGCATGTTGGTATTCCGCTACACAACAAAACACCCCCTCCGCCCCTTCCAAGCCCGCAAATTCGCCGAAGCCCTGCACAAGAACATGTACGCTGCCTTTGCCGTCGGCGACATAGACTCCTTACGCGCCATCTGTGGCGACGGTCTACTATCCTCCTTCCGCAAGCGACTGAGCGTGCGACCCTCGAACGTGCGCATGGAGTGGCGTCTACATCGTATGCTCTCGCAACCACGGGTGGTCAGCTCCAAGGCTCACCATTACGTCGGCCTCGGGTTGAATCGGCGACAGGCGGTCGTGCGATTGCACTCTCTGCAGAGTCTGGCGAAGGTCACGTTGGGTAAGCGTGGGGAGGTATTGTCCAGGGAGGGGGGCGAGGAGAAGGAGGTGGTGGAGTATTTGGTCATAGAGAAGAAGTATGACAAGGATATTGAGAGCCCCTGGAGTGTTTGGGGGACGACGGAGGAGACTACTGGTTTGTTGCTTTTCTTCCTTCCTTCCTCTCCCGGGGAGTGCTAACGGTTTAGCTTAGTGGAGAGGTTGAAACATATGGATGAGCAAAAGAGATTACTCGGGTTGATGTAGAAATTTGAGACGGCATAGAGAGAGGGAGCGAGCAAGAGTTTGCGTATGTAGATTACCGTTTCTTTTGTATATATGATATCTGTGCGTTAAACGGGGCACAGCACGCACAATTACTTGCAAATCCATTAATCTCCATTGTCGGACAAGAGCCTCCAAGTGCCGTAGGACAGACGCTCTCTAGTACTCGTACCGCACAGTGCATGCTCAACAGTAAGGCAAAGTAATCATTACCACCAATCCCCATCACCCCTATCACCAGCCAACAAAAAAAATTAAAAAAATTAAAAAAAAATACAACCTCCTCTCAATCAATCAATCAACTCAACCAGTTATTCAAAGCAACCTGTAAGAGTACTAATATACAATTCACTGTAGCAACCAAACCCAATGCGACAAACAAATAGAAAAGTAAAAAAAGAAAGGAAAAAATCTAAACTTAACCCCAAGTACCACCCCCACCACCCCTCCCCTGCCTCTTCTGCGCCGATAACCGCCAACTGTCGTCACCGTCACCGAACCTATTGAACAGCGGTTGGATCCGCTCATTCCTCCTCCGCTTGCTGAGTTCGCCTTTGCCGCCGCCGACTTTGAAGAAGCTGGGGGCGCAATCGACTGCCATAATTCAGTACATCATCGCCATCATCATAACGGGGGGGAACATACCAAGCCACTTGGGCTCGATGGCGGTGGTGCAATGCATATACTCCTTCGTCGTCATTATCAGCGTGTGGAAGATGACGTGCTCGGCCGGTTTGCCAAAAAGCGCGCTGGAGGGATGCATGTACACCGGTGTGCCCTCGATCAGCGTCTTGTACCCCTCCTGTGGATCCTTCCTTGCAGAGTTCCTAAAGAAGCCAGAACACAATGCCTGCCTAACCCTCATCGTGTCCCGACCACACGAGACGACTCTGTGATTATACCGACTCATAATCATTTCCAGCTGCGCGCGCACGTCCTTCGCACGCTTCATGCTCCGCGCCTGGATAAAGTTGTCGAAGCACCAGGGATTCGAAAAGGCCGAATTTTTCCATGCGTTATAAACGTTCAGTAAGGTCAGGTGGTCGCCGTGTGGGTCGTGGAATTTGGCCTTCTTCTGGTCGGCTTGGTTTTGCTTCTCCTTTGGGCGGTAGAAGACTGTTTGCACAGAGAGCATGGCTACGATGCTGAGAATTTCGTCAGAGCAGCCAATGTCCACGCTTGCTATCAGGACTTTGGCTAACGCAGGTTCCATGGGGAAGTCTGCCATTTTGCGGCCGAGGCGGGTTAGTAAGCCTTCGTCGTCTAGTGCCGATAAGGCGTAGAGCTCTTCGAGAGCTGTCAACATAGTGTTTGTGGGTGGCGGATCCATGAAGTCAAAGTGTAAGAGATCGTTGATTCCCATTGCTTTCAACATCAGAATTGTATGGCTCAAGTTTTGACGTTGGATTTCAGGGATAGAGGTCGGGAGCATTTCAGATTGGAACGCAGCTTCGGTGTATAGACGGTAACATTTTCCGGGCCCCGTTCGACCGGCACGACCGGCCCTTTGTTTTGCCTGGGCTTGTGAGATTGGTGTGACGACCAGAGAATCCATTCCTAGTTTTGGGTCAAAGGCGTTTTGCTTGACGAAGCCGGGGTCGATGACGTAGTAGATTTGGTCAATGGTGATGGAGGTTTCGGCAATGTTTGTTGCGATAACCACTTTCCGACATCCCGGTGGGGCAGGCTCGAAAATCTTGCTTTGCATCTCACTAGGGAGGGCAGAGTAGACGGGGAGGATAATCAGCTCCGGGACGCTAGGCCCTAGAGCTTTCATACGTTCGTAGAGAATCTCGCAACTCGTGTCGATTTCCTCCTGACCTGTCAAGAAGAGCAGGATGTCTCCCGGTGGCTCGCTCAAGTGGATTTGCATAACAGTGATCAGGGCTGCATCAAGATAATCGCTTTCTGGCTCCTTGGTATAAAGAATCTCTACTGGATACGTTCGGCCGGGAATGGTGAAGATGGGACACTGGTTAAAGTAGTTTGAAAACTTTTCCGCATCCAACGTAGCCGATGTGACAATCAACTTGAGATCCGCCCTTCTCTTGAGCGTCTTCTTCAAGAGACCAAAAAGAACATCCGTAGCAATTGTCCTCTCGTGTGCCTCGTCAAGGATGATGACCGAATATCGCCTGAGATCTGGATCGAGTAATACTTCGCGCTGAAGCATACCGTCCGTCATGTACTTGATCTTCGTCTCCGGACCGGTGCAATCCTCAAAACGAATGGTGTACCCAACCTCCTGACCAACTCTACATCCCACCTCCTCAGCCACACGCTTTGCAACGGACATGGCAGCAACACGTCTAGGCTGGGTGCACCCGATCATCCCATTATCTGCGAACCCTGCCTCCGCGAGGAACTGTGTCATCTGAGTAGTCTTCCCGGAACCAGTATCACCAACCACAATCAGTAGTTGGTTGCCCTGCACAGCCTTGATCAACGAACTTCGTAGTTTGAATACCGGGAGGGACTCTCGTTGCTCCTTGATGGTCTTGTTTGTGATCTTTCCAAACGACATGTTTTTGCTCATAGTTGCCCTCTTCCATTCCGGCAGGTCGCCTCCTTGGTTTAGACGGGAGTTCTTCAAATCCGATGCGAATTTGCGATGGTCGGGAGCTACCATTGGATCCTGCCATTGAGCGTTAAGATCGACCTTTTGTGCTTCCTCCGCCGCAACATCTGCTGCCTGTTGCTGCCTTAGCTCTCTTCTCTCCTTAGCTAGCGCTGTACCTCCCATAGCCGCTCTATTGAGTGATCCATCGGGAGCTTTGACAACACGAATTGGAGAAAGTTCCAAGCTCTGTCTCGTCTGACCGGCCAAGAACGGTGGTTCCTCCCCACGAACTTCAATATCAACATCCTCCTCCTCTTCGAATTGCCCTTCTCCAGTCAAGGTCGCATGGTACTCCTCGTCGATATCTGGGTAATCGGCGGCCGAAATTGCCCCGGAAGCGATGAGCTGCTTAATCTCCCAGCGCTCGGGGGAGGACATTCGCTTCTTGACTTTGAATTTCGAATCTTCTTCAAAAGCAGGAACGGTGTCGGAATCAAGACTGCCATACTTCGATCCCGTACCGTCCAGCCTCTCCATGTTGGCGCCCGAGGCGATGCGCTTAGCCGGCTCTAGGTCTCGTCCGGTGTTTTGGTCGACATCCTTCATTGACAATCCTATGCGAGTGCCTTGTACGCTGACAACCTTGACCTTCACCGATTGGCCTCTCGACAGCAGATCTGCCGGGTGGTTGACTCGATCCAGGCGGATTGCCGAAATGTGCACGAGGCCATCCACTTTGCCCTTGACATTCTGAAGACTGACAAACACGCCGAAATCCTTCATCCCAGAGACCCTACCATTGTAAATCTTGTAGAGGACAGGGTTCTCGTCGAGTTCAGGCACAGGTGGTCTTCGGAAATCGTCATCCTCGTCTCCGCCGTATCTATGTTTGCCTCTGCGTTCCCGATCCCGGCCAAAATCATCCCGTTCGCGACCCCTCTTCCTATCCCCCCCTCTAGACCTTGACCCTGACCTAGACCTGTAGTTCCGCGCGAGCCTACCATACGGACTCGGCGAGCGACTCCGTTTCCTAGAGCGTTCTCCCACACCCCGCTCTCTTCCTGGCTCCAATCTTTCCAAAAACGCCAACGCGTCGCCACCCCCGCCCTCCTTCTTTCTATTCTCCGACTTGCTCTTCGACTCCAAATTCTCCAGCATCGCCATCATATCATCTATTGCATTTGGCTCCTTATTCTTCTTCCCGCCCTCCCCGTAAT
Organism: Tuber melanosporum; assembly: GCF_000151645.1. Lineage (NCBI taxonomy): Eukaryota > Fungi > Ascomycota > Pezizomycetes > Pezizales > Tuberaceae > Tuber > Tuber melanosporum. Next base: position 147,755 of record NW_003298815.1, on the reverse strand, counting down.
CCTCTTCCCACGTGGGCGGCACCTCCTTATCCGGCAAAGCCAAACCCTTGAACACCCTAGCCTTGGTATCCAAGTCCATTTCCTTCTTCGTCCCTTCTTCGCTCCCATCACCAGATCCTTTTGACCGTTTGTTCTTGTGCTTCGGGTGCATTGTGAGCACCAACCTATCGATGCTAGTAATGAGGGAGTCCGGGAAGTCGACGCCATGTGAGGCAATTATCTTCTTGAACTCCTCGGGGGAGCTGGTTTGCTGGTGCAGGTTTATGACAAATTCCGCGAGCGTCTTGTCGTCGATGCCCAAGTGGTTGCCCAGCTCTGTGGTGATCTTGGAAACCAGGGAAAGGTACTCCAGGTTCTGGAGGTCTTCGAGGGCTTCCATGTTTTCCTTGTTTTTCTTTCTTAAAAGGGAGTGTTGTGGTAAGAAAGAGTCTGTGTGGAGTCGCCGGCTGGAAGGCATGGCCTTAATTAAGTATCAAACCAATAGAGTAAGGGCCTTTGAGGCTTAAGTTTTTGTGGCTAGTGTGGCTAGTGTTCTTCACGAGATATCACTCAGTAATTCCCCTAGGAGTCAGACACTCAAGACCTAAGCAAAACACTCTTAGATAAAAACTTAGGGCCTGCTCGGCTCGACACAAAAATTGCAATTTTTCCACTTTAATGCTATTTTTTTTACTCTTTAGATAATAATAATATTATTATTATTTAGATTGGGCCACGCTCGGCTTGCCACAAAAATTGTGATTTTTTAAAAATTTAATAGCCGGTTACCCTCCTATTAATTGTATCTCAAAAAAAAATTTAAATTGAGAACTTTATCAGATGTAAATAGGATATAGGGTAATCGATTTCTACAAAGGTAATGTACAATTGAAATACTGTAGAACAAATATCATACAATTTTTCCATTTCAGAATATATTCTATTTTCAGCTCTTATTGTGAGTTATTTAAATTGGTACAAGCCGAGCGGGGCCTTGATGTATGATACACGAACGCGCACAGGCTCCAGAGGAAAATTGGAGCACTTTCCGTACAATAGAATAAATTTCGCTGGGCTGGATTGATACCCTAAACAGGCGGGGTTCTCCTACTGTTTTGTCTTCAACATTTGCCTATCAAACTGACTACGGTGAGTTGAATGAGTGATTTCAGGTTGCGGTGTCATCCCATGAAGTGGTAGTAGCGCTGAATTTCAATGGACAAGTACAATTGATCAGTATCAAACTAACAGATATGAGACCGTATTCATCAAGTAAGGGCGGCCCCATTCAGACGACAGAAAAAGCATCTGTAAACCCGTATTACAGTAAGTAACTAGCACTACCCTATCGTACTAATAACGGCATAGTGCGCACACGAAACACCACCCCGGCTACTGACATTTCGCTCCCCCCTTCTTCTTCCCCCCCTTCTTCCTCCTCTTGCTCCCACCATTCCCACAGTCATGCACTTCCATACCCGTTCCACCGGCTTCCACCTGAGCTAAAGTCTGCTCCACCGTCGGCCCCTCCGCCTCGACGATCCCATCATCAAGGCTAAAGTACTTGTGCACCTCGGCGATCACCTTCCTTGCGTCATCTGCAACTCCGCCCCTCTTGCGATCGCGCCACTCGGTCAGCATCTCGACGCCGCGCGTCACCTCGTCTCGGGGCATGCGGCCGTTTGTGCGAACCCACTGCTCCCAGAAGGCCTTGACGGCATCGGCCTCGCACTCTAGGTCACGATGCGCCGAGCGGAGCAGCACGATCATACTGTCCGCCATGTCGTGCGTCAAGCGCTCGTCGACGTGGAAGGTTGTGAAATCGGTGCCGAGTGGGCCCAGGCCCCACGTACGCGGATTACTGGCCATCAGGCAGTCCGCTATATATTTATACCGCTCGATCAGGGCCGCAATTGTGTAGATTAGTTCGGAGATTGCGAGGTCCGCGGCGGCTTTTAGAGCTTCGGTAGGAAGTGTGTCAGGTCTGCGGCTTTATTGGGGGGGGGAGTGTTAGCTTGCTTGAACGTTGCAGGTGGGTTTGTGGGAGTATGAAGTACCGCAGTTGAGAATACCGGTATGATTTGAGGATGAATGCGAAGATTAGAATGAATATCAGTACAAATAGAAATTCGAACATGATAGGCGAATTGCTATGGATTTGAAAGGCGCGGGGGTTGGTATTTGATGGGTGGTTGAGAAGGGGAGGGAGGATACCTGTGCCGGTACTTATAGAGAGATCTAGGATTGAATACTCGTAGTGTGCTGCAATGTATTACGAGACTGGGTACGGTACCATACGTGGTTTTCAGGTAACGCACCTCGTCATCGCATTCGTGGGATTCAGGGCATGCCTCAGGCTACCGGGATAACTTTAATCCGGCTGCACCTTGCAAAATTTCGGAATGAGATGAATTGAATCGACGGGATTGAAATTCATAGGGATAACAGTACCATAATACCGGGAATTGATTGGTCAACTTCGTCTATCCCTCAACGATCCAATTGATTTACATAACCAAGATTACAACTACCGTACTCGAGCACAGTACCATTAACGATCCATCTACTTCACAACCTTCCTCCTCTCCACGTCCTCCAAACTCCCACCGGGGGTCCCATCTCCCTCACAAACTCCACCCTCTCTGGGCAACGGCTTATCAAGGCAGTCAAACCTACCTCCCTGAACCTTACAACGCACCCAAACACCACCCATACGGCACGCGACAGCCAGCGCCAAGAATATCAACGAACCCACTGGAGCAGCAACAAACACCCCGAACACACTCCAGTCATTGGCGTATAATCCCGTCGTCAGGATAATCAATTCAGCAGCCTTCTTTGCATCGCCATAGTATGCGCACCCAAACAGGAATACCGACAGCATACCACCGACGCCTGCGATGATAATGTCTACGCCGCGAAGGAAATACATTGTGTCCAAAAGGCCTAGAAGGATCGAAGGCATCGCAGCGCAGGAGAAGATGTTTGAGATTAGGAAGATACGGAGGATAGAAGGGGATTTGAGAGCGACGACGATTGCCGGGATAGAGACGAGGAGGACAAAGAAACGGACCCAGATGAGAGACAACTTGTTTTTGAAGAGGTCATTTGAGATTGTAGATACCATCGCCGATTGCTGACTGTCGAAGATGGCGCAGCTGAGTGCCACCACCATCACTACCGTAAACCCAACCACCCAGGAGGGGAGTTCCGCGAGTAGTAGGAAGAATGCCATGCCACCGTACATGCCTGGTTCCCAGACACCCGCCCATGCAGCGATGAAGCCGGTAGAACTAACGAGGAGGAGGATGACGAAGATTACAACCGCAGCAATGGATACCCCAATCCATAAGTCTTTATCAGTCTTTGATGCGAATGCGCGCATCCAAAAGCTGGACAGGAACATGAAGCTGAAGAGGATCCCTGTAAACAGAATATAGATTAATTGGTAGCCGAGTAGGGTGTCGTGGGTTAGCCCTGACGGGCCGATCCTGGAGCGGTCAATTTCTACCGATGTGCCGATTGCAATGGTGCAGATAGCGATTAGAACGGCAATCAATACACCTTGGATGTTGTCGGTCAAGAAGGAGATGCGGAAGCCACCAAGAGCTAGAAGGGATTAGCATACTCTCATATTAGGGTATATGTTGGACGCACAGGTATAGATCGAGGTGACGACGACCTCAACAATAACCACCGGGAGACCATTGAGGCCGGTGAGGGTGCTGATGACCTGTTGAAGAGAAGACAATTCTGCAACCATATACAAGAACATGGTGGCAAGGCTGCACACTCGTTAGCTATACAACTACCATCTCGAGGAATTCTCAATCGCTCACCTCAAAAAGGTCAAATAAAGCGCCGCATACGGTCCATACCTCTCCCTCACCCACATGGTAAGGATGAAACCCCCCGGCAACTTCCTCCTCACCTTTGGCGCCAAAATGGCAAACGACATGAGCGGCAAGGCCGAACAAGCAGCATAAGTGATAGCTCCCTGCACGCCGGCAATAGTCCCAATTTCTGGATAGGAGAATAGGATGGCAGATCCCATTGCTAGAAATCATCAGCACCTTTAGGAACATTTTGGGGGGAGAAAACAAAAAGGAATCATGAATAAAGGGATCGGTAGCGGCAACACATTTCCCACGCAAGTCTTAACTTGATCGAGTGCAAACGGTCAATCTCAGCCCGTAAGGTCAGTTTTCCGGGTTCGCCCGATCTCCCACTCAGCGGTAGGGGCAAAGGGGTTGGATCGGGCAAAGAGGTCCACAGCAAACAGGCACCCGTAGTGAAGCCAGCTACACTCTCCGCCCAAGCTTTCGGGCAGCATACCGGTAGTCAAACGTACTGACGCCTGGTCGAGAAGCAACCCAAAGCTTGAGGGAGAGTGCAACAACCCCCAAATCTTTACGAACCTGAACTACCCAATTGGCCTATCACATGTCGAAGGCCATTGCGCCGGTACTATGATTTTCAAGAAATCAAAGACATGGTACGAATGCTTGCCGCTGCCGTCTTTCTTCCCCAAGACGCAGCACTCACCAGAGGCTATAAAGTTGAGTGCCACGGGGATCGCTATAATCCATTAGCACCCTCTCTCTAGTCCAAAAAATAAAGAGTTGAAAAGAAAAAGAGAGAAAAAAATGAAAGACAGAAAGAAAGATGGAGGGAGAATGAGGGCAGAATGAGCGAACCGGTTTGAGTGCGATTCGAATGAATGAATTCCAATTTTGATTGACCACGGTATCGCCAGGCGAGAGCGAGGCCGATTATTCTGGTTTGAATGAAGTTAGTTACACACCCGGCGAGGGAGTCTGCAGAGGGAGCGAAAGCGTACAGGAAGATGGCATAAGTGGTATACATGAGCCCATTAGAAACTGGTTGCGGTGGCATACCCATCTTTGATGTAATGATTGCTGAAGAGTGTGGTCTTTTTATTTTATTTTTAATTTTTACAAGGTGGTGGTGAGCAGCGAAGACTGGAGATGAAGGGTGAAGAGAGCGGTGGGGGGGAGAGGAGAGAATATATACAATTTTTCCTTTCTGTCCCGCACTTTTACTACTCCAGTAGAGTATGAGCACTCTTTCCTTCCCATTTAGTCCAAGTAGGGGGGAATTTTTGAGATACCGGTATTGTACGAGTACGAGTACGAGTATAGATACAGTATTCGAGTACAGTACCCCATCAACCATGGTCCATTCGGGTTGCGACCGATGAGTTCCCTTTGCTCCTACTCTATGATAGTCTATGTGTATGATATGTCATATGATCGAAGGGCGAAGATTCTTCGGGTTAGATTGCGAAATCGGGCTAATCTCTACAAGTTCCTTGGAGAAAACCCCCCGACCTCTTCTTCCCTCGGCATGAAAAATGCATATTACTCGTACAAGTTTATTATCATAGTACTAGTAGTACTGTACAGTACTCGTACTTTGACAAATAGCCTAGGTTTTTGGCTATATATTTTCTTCAGCATCATTTGTCGTCTTGCGGCAAGCGTTCGGAGACGAGGCAGGTACAATACCATACTCGAGTATCCACCTCCCCGACTAACCCCCCCCCGAGTTGGCGAATTTGAGGTGGCTCAAGACGATGCCTTGGCACGTACAATAACCGGCATTCTGCTCTGGTTATGATGCTGATACTGGTGCCAGGGATAATGTTTTCGCACAGTTAATTTAGGTTAACCCGCAAAAAATAACCCCTGTTGTACATGGGAAAATCTCCCCTAGCACTTGTACTAGTACAAGTACAAGTACCGCTAAGACGTCAAAAGTTCCCTCTCTCGGGTAGGGGTACCAGACCATGATCGTAGGATAGTGACCCCTTTAGGATAAGAAAAAAGTAAAATAAAATAAAAAGTGCCGAACCTTACCAGCAAAGGCAACTCCAAGTTCTACTAAATTAGTGCGAGGTTCAATCATTTGGGTCATGGCAATGAACAATCGATATGAACCCCCACTCCCCCACTTCCCAACTATCAAGCCACTCTAGCAGTAGTCTACGGTACTGGTACAATACAAGTACCGGTACGAGAACTCGTACTGAGCACAAGTACCGGATCATACTGCTTAGCACTCTTATCCTTGCGAGCACCCGGGAAAGAACACCGGCATAGTTCGGTCGAACTTATTCTCCCCTACTTGAGGGGGGCCGAAATGAGTGACACTAAGAGCAAAATTCCATCACAGGTACCGATCGATACCTTGTACTGTACTCGAGTACTGCACATGTACAATACACCTCAGCACGCACGGCAAGAGCTCAAGTACCGCAAAATCTGTAGAAATCTAATACCAGTACAAGTACTCGAGTATTAGATCATCTGCGGGGGGACCAGCCCGCCCAGCCCAAAATACCGGCCACCTTGCTCGGGTGTGTCTGTAAAGATCGGAAACAAAGGGTGGCAAAACGGGAATCGGGGGGATAGAGGAATAAGATTTTCCGGAAAGCTCAGTTGTGTTACTAGACGTCTTAGACAAGTATGATACGTTGCACGAGGTGACTTCTGACATACTGTACGAGTACAGTACCGCTATCGTACTGGGGTACCGGTACTAGTACGAGTACTCGTACAAGTACGGCCTGCGGTGAAGAAAAAGAAAAAAGAAAAAAAATTCGGAAAATGACGAAATGGTTTCTGGGGTTTCGATTGGACAGTCTTTCAGTGAGCAACCGTGTTTCTAAGATTTCATTTCCACATTTTCCAATTTTGTTTACCACAGGCTGTACTGTACTGTACTCAAGTACCGTAATACCCTCCCAGTACGAGTACTGTACTGTGCTCGAGTAAATACAGTGAACGTGCTCGGGCTCAAGAGTTAGTCGGAAGCACTGCGATTTTTTTTTGCCATGGCGTGTCTTTCGTCCTGGGGGGGAGGGGTTCGTTTTTCGGCTCGGGTAATCATGCTCCTACAGGTATGTTAATTGTTAATCGCGGGTCTTCCACTAACTCCTACGGTAGTCAGCTATGGACCGCTTGAGGTTATAATAACAACAACATAATAATAATTATAATAATTATTATTATCATAATTATCATACTGTATATACTACGGTAGTATCTTTCAGTAAGACGGATAGGTACTCGAACGAATACCGGTGTTGGGATGTTCTTTTCCTTCCCCTTTCCCGGATGGTGGTTTGACTACGCACTGTGCCCTACCCGCTAACTCACTTTACCTTCACGGTATACCAGAAAGTAATTGCCTGAAAATAGGGACTGGTGAGTGTTAATCAATCTCACAGATAACACAGAGGAATCAAAGAAAGAAATGTAGGTTCAGTTCAGTAGAGATAAAAAAGTTCTATTTCCCAGTGGTGGGTGTGTGTGTTCATTCATTTTTCTAAGAGAAAAAAAAAAAGCTATAAGAAAAAAATCCTGCACGCCAAGCCCCCTCTTACACATGAAAGATATCCAGAGCCTCCTCCCCATCAAATACATGAAACGAACCTCCAAATCAAGCAATTCTCCACACCGGTGCTACAAGTTGCTAATACATTTGTTACCGGTATTCACCAAAAATAAGTACTCGAGTATGGGTATTACTTGAATTTCCTAATTCATGCTAGGTTCTGCGCAAATGGTACTCTAGTTTTGAAAGTGTGCATTTCATTTTCTCTTTTTTAACCTGTTTCTGAAACGATGGTATTCAGACTTTTCTGCTATGACATTAACATGCTCTATAATACTGTAAATTTTGATCTCTATTCTCTTTATAAAATTTCCATTCTCTATTATTCCTTCCTCTCTTACCATAATATCTTCCACCAAACCCATCCCCCAACCATCTTTCGACTCCTATTATTTACAAGTACTCCTTTCGCATATTACGGTAATTCTTTGTCCGACTTATGACAACTTCTAGTTGCTTTTTTAAATTATAAAAAACAACCAAGCATTTTATGTGTTATAATTACTGATATGAGTTCCGGTCTTTAAGTTACATTTTAAGTTCAACATTAATTTTTATAGTCCAAGTTAAATTTGGGGGTTTTTCTTTTTGACAATACTAATTATGTTAAGCTAGGGTACGTCTAAGTTATGAACTTTTCTTGGTAGACATTATCATAGATAACTTTATGTTTACAAACTTAAACACACAACCCTATTAACTTAGACAATAAACCGACACCTTAAATCCAAATCTGCATCTCGTCTCGTGTCGGGCGTCTGGAGGGCTGTCCGGGCGCCTCCTGGTTTGAGATCCTGAATTAAACTCAAAAATTAAATTTTATGATGTTAGATGGATTTGATTATGGGACCGGGAGACACTTTGATATATAATTTGTTCAATTCACGTGAGCGCCCATGAGCTTGTTGGTTGCGAATTTTGGATGAGGAGGGTTGTGGAATAGGCCTGTCCATTATATTATCATAATGTTATACTTTATAATAATATTATAGTAGTTTATTTTACCGGTAGGCTGCTGGTTATTGTCCTCGATTATGCCCGTTCGGCGATATGATACCAGGATAATTATTTTATTGAACCTTACTTACCGTAGCAGCAGCACTTGCCGCCCGTGACTTCACGCACTTCTACCATACCAGTACAGTACTCCCCCCATACTCCCCCCAGACTCTAACCAACACTCATCAACCGATTTCTCTCTACCACCACTGAACTTGACCAGACCTAAAAGGTCGCGAAAGCGCCATCTTCCTCTTCCCCTACAGAATGACCTCCGATCAGCATCACGAGTCAGTGCATTCCGTACACAACAGCCCGGCCGGTCATCCTCCACCGGCAATCGCACCGTTACCCTATTCACGGAAAGACGAAAATGAAGTTACGCCAGTGCCTCCACCAGGATACCAATCCCCAGCCGAGCAGGAGAAGCTTCGGAAGATTGACGAAATTCTACACTCGGACGTAAGAGACTCTCTGTCGAGATTCTCATTCAGGAGCTGATTAAATGACAGATTGGGGTATCATCGCTTCTCACCAGATTAAAGCAGAGCATTGCGGCTTGTAGGGTAAGGATCTTCTTGATTACCAAGCGCGTGGCACCTACCTAACTACGATTCCAGGATTTTGCTTTATTTCTCAAGAGACGGGCAAGCTTGGAGGAAGAACACGCGCAAGGTTGACAAACCCCGCTCTTTGGCATGTCAATTGTCAATCGATCTAAAAATTCACAGGTCTCAGAAAGATATGCCGAATGACCCATGAGAGTATCAGACGACCTGAAAACCGACAGGGAACCTATGCGCGCTCGTTCGAAGAGACCACACAAATCCATGAACGTATTGCTGAAAATGGTATCCAGTTTTCTCTTGCCCTCCACCAGATGCATGAGGACCTTACGGAGTTGTCAAACAATATGGAGAGGGGCAGAAAGCACTGGAAACAAATTGGGTTGGCAGTTGAAAAGAAACTCCACGAAGCCGAACTGGTCGTTGACAAGGTTCGTTCCCCGAATTAGCCGTTCTGATGATGCTGTTACTCACCCCCACAGGCCAAGATCAAGTATGACACCGCCGCAGAAGAGTGGGATAGGGCTCGATCTGGCGATCGCCGTTCTGGAAAGACTCCGTTCAGTTTGAGGGGTAGCAGGAATGGGCCGCGGCATGAGGAGGATCTCCAGCGTAAGGTTGCAGCTGCGGATAGTGAATATCACAGCAAAGTCCAGCTTGCCAACTCGCATAGGCATGATGCCATACATTCTCTTCGTCCACAAGCTGTACGAGCCTTGCGTGAGATGATTGCGGAATGTGACGCTGGTTTGACTGTTCAGCTTCAGCGTTTCGGTATGTCTGTATGCGTTCGGGTTGCGATAGAGCTTATTTGCTGACCATTTAGCTCAATTCAATGAGAAGCTCCTCCTCCATAACGGCCTTAGTGTGAGTCCTATCAGAACAGACGATGCAGATTCAAGAGGCGCTCAAAGCATGCGCGATGTCATCAACATGATCAACAACGACAAGGACTTTGAGAGTTTCGTTCTGGACCTAGCGAACAAAGTTCACCCTCCAGCCAAGAATCAAGAAGTTAGATATGAGCGACATCCAGTATGAACGCTCCCCACAAAGATCGCCTCACTGACTAACCATAGCGAGCAGAGTTTAAACCACCACCACACACCCAGCCCGGTAGTGCCACACACCCCTTCGACCACATCTATGCAGCCCCAAAACTACCAGGCCAACCAACCTCAAGGTATCCATGGACACCAGCCAGATCACCGTGACATGATGGCCCAAGGACAAGGCTTACAACAACAACCCCAAGGTTTCGGAGCCGTCGTTCAACAGGCGGCGATCTTACCCACCCAACACCCGATGCCCAATATGGAATATTCTCACTCCCAGTACAGCATGGATTACCCTCGTCTCAAGCCGGTTTTCGGAGTTCCCCTCGACGCGCTTCTCACCCGCGATGAATCTGTTGTCCCGATTGTAGTATTGCAATGTGTTCAAGCCGTAGACCTTTATGGACTGGATGTTGAAGGAATCTACAGAGTTTCCGGCGAAAGAAAGCATATTGAACGGATAAAACAGATTTTTGATAATGGTATGGTTCTTGTGAGGCGAGAGACATATGTGATACTAACATTACGGACAGACTCTTCAATCTTGGATTTTAGAAAACGGGAAGATTTTTTCTACGACGTCAACGGTGTCGCCAGTATCCTAAAGCAGTTTTTCCGTGACTTACCAGAGCCTCTCCTCACGAACGCCTTATATCAAGATTTTATCAAGGCATCGCGTAGGTCATCCCTGGATTCTTAAATTTCAGGCTAATTGCCCTTTGGAGTTGAAGATGCTTCTACTAATACGGCCGACAGACATCGATGATGAAACTATTCGCCGAGACTCTTTGCACGAATTGATCAACAGGTTGCCGGACCCTAATTACGCCACCTTGCGAATTTTGATCCTGGTGGGTTTAATGCCTTTTAACGCGAGGATATCTTCTAGACCAATATCTAATACGCATATATAGCATTTGCACAGGATCCAGGCAAACTCTAATATCAACCGAATGAATACAAACAACCTTGCCATCTGCTTTGGGTATGTCGTGGCTCTCTGTGTAATTACGGTGGACAATGGCAGCTGACCAATTACAGACCGACTCTGATGGGTTCTAATACTTCCCCTAATATCGCGGATGCCACCTCGCAGGTTCGTGTCATTGATACTATCTTACAACACTGCTTCTCAATCTTTGTAAGTACTCATACTCTCTGCCCTTGCTCCAGCATCGCTAACATGCCGTCGCAGGACGATGACTGAGGGCTGAGTCACTAGCTAGACTTGATTGTTTATGCTTCTATACCTTCCTTCTTTGCCTCGACCCCCATACCTATATTTCAGGGATACCCATCACCCAAACCCTGTACCACCTTACACCTACGAGTATTTCCTATGTTTAACCTTCTGTAGCCTTGCTCAATTTGGTTCTTTTTTAATTTCTCCCGTCAAGGATTTCCCCGAGTTCCCTCATACAGGTTGGTAACCTTTACACTTCTTGTGCAAGTCGGAAAGTCTTTGTACCGTAGTTTATTATACCTGAGCCTGCCATGCCCAGTGCACAACATTTCTTATAATTTAGATACCATTGCTTTACGGATGTTTGCAATGCGATAGCGCAGTGATAGGTGTCGTTTCCCCAAAACGTGCGGACATCATAGCCCCACATAACATGACTTATTTATAGTGAGGAAGAAAACAGAAGACACCTTGCTGACTTGTACTTTGGGCTAATAAAGCTTCCGTTACGGCGCAGGGTGTATTCACCATAGCTATGCCATTATTCAGCTTGCAGAAATTCGCGGTCACTTACCGGCATGTGTCTCTGTCTTGGCCTTACCTCTTGACCGTCCACCGCTATTGTAGGCACCGTATTCAACGCTCAGTGAATCTTATGCCCAGGATCAAGATTATCATTATATATTCACAATAACGTGTCACTGAAAAAATTGCCAAAGTGCAGTTTGCGCTTCAGCTCCGGAGCCCCTCTAAAAATATCGTCTTACATAGCAAATACGAGTACAGTCAGTAGTCCTCCCTCTGCTTTGCTTTCCATCCACCGGTAGCGCGGAACAACATGTAGGCAAACCTTGTTTGCATGAACCACCCACCACAACGGCATTCACCAAAAGCTTTACTAGCATCCATCCACCATCCCGTCGTCCCTGCATCCTTCCTCTAACCACGTTTTGTCCCTAAGGCGCATGCCGTATCAAGCCAGCAACGCAGATACCGAACAATACCGTACCCTGCAGCACCGGTCAGTCAGTCAGTCAGTCAGTCAATCAATCAATCAATCAATCAATCAATCAATCAATCAATCAATCAATCAATCAATCAATCAATCAGTCAATCAATCAATCAATCAATCAATCAATCAATGAATCAATCAATCAATCAATCAATCAATCAATCAATCAATCAATCAATCAATCAATCAATCAGTCAGTCAATGAAGCCTGCAGAAAAAGCCCTGGAGGGGCTATTGTCCACTTACCATGAGCTCAACAATGCCTTTGTCCCCCGGGTGCCGGGACCTCCGACGCCGCTAGAGTTCCTCCAGTACGTGCGGAGGAATCAGCCGGTCGTGTTTACCGGGCTTATGAAGGGGTGGGGGGCATTGGAGCGGTGGGATGACGGGTATTTGAGGGAAAGGATGGAGGGGTGCAACATTGATATTGCCGTTACACCTTTGGGGTTTGCTTCCTCCATATCATGGTATCTCTCAATCCCATACTGTATCCGTAGCTAACCGAACTTGTTCGGTGAGAGCAAAAAAAAAAACGTAGGAACGCAGATTCAATTGTGAGCGTTGACGGAGTGGAACATTTTGTCAGGCCTTACACGAGCTCAGAGCCCTTCTCCTCGTTTATGGACTACTTGCGATCCCGTCATATGAATGACTCGTCGACAACTCCTTCGACAATCAAGTATGCGCAGTCACAGGACGGGAATCTGAGCAAGGAATTCATCGCGCTGGCACCTGACCTACCGTCTTCCCTCGCTTTCGCAGACTCAGCTCTTTTGTCGACGCCCGACGCGGTGAATGTGTGGATAGGTAATTCCGATTCCACGTCTGCACTCCACAAGGACAACTACGAGAATCTGTACTGTCAAGTACTAGGCAAGAAGAAGTTTGTTCTACTCTCACCGTTGGAGGGGATATGCGTGCGCGAGAAGTCTCTCCCCGTCGCCTCTTACGATTCTCGGGGCAAAGTCGTTGTGGAGGAGGGACAGAGTGTAAATTGCTGGCCGAGCGTTGACCCTGACGTGGGTGATTGTGGGAAATGGTGGGGGAAGGCGAGGCCGATAAGGGTGGAATTGCACCGAGGTGAGGTTCTGTATCTACCCGCCCTGTGGTACCACAAAGTTTCTCAGGAGGAGGGGGATGAAGGAATATGTTGCGCCGTCAATTACTGGTGAGTCGGTTGCATACATTTGGGGCTGGTCTAGTTTGTCGCACTAACGGATAGATAAGGTACGATATGGATTTTGAAGGCCCTTTTTATTCCATGGTTCAATTTGTGAGGGATTGTGCAAAGGCTTGCGAAACTTCGGAAGGGGGAGATGAGCAAGAGGAACACGCCCCTCGATAACCACTCCCGTTCGATGTCTCAGTTTTAGAGCAAGTAGATTTGAGCGGCTTTGTTCAGACTAAGTAGTGGGGGACTCGAGGTCAGCTATGCTGTGAATAATCATTCGTCGTTACATTCCATTAGGCCCCACGTCAAGCGCCACAGGCGACTTTGACGATACAGGAAGGAGCCACGAGCCACGAGCCAGGAGTATGTATATTGAAAATGTCATTATCACAGCTCGGCAGAGCAGAAGGCTTCAACCAGGGTTATGTTGCGTTAATAGTTGGTTTCTCGCTTCCATGTCGGTCGGTTTACCCGAACCACACCATCTCTCTCACCAACTGCAGCTGGCAGCAGCAGCACCTTTCCCATTTCACCTCTCATCCACACGGCCAACCAACTCCGCCTGCCACCACCAGTCCGTAGTTGAGGTCTGCCACCACAACTATACCTATCACCAACATCCTCCACACCCAACCTTTCTTGGTACCACAGGGGAAAAAAAATTTCTCGAACTTCACCTCTCGTCCTTTCTCCCTGACCACCAGAGTTGCCAAAAGCTCTGTATGTTTAACCCCCCCCCCTTGGAAAAACGTCGCTCCCGCTTCTCCTAATAGCTGTACCTTTGGGGGCTTCTCTCGCTAACTTGGACCCTGGGATTTCCTTCGTTTACAGTGAAAATATTCATTTGGTACTTTCTAGCTATTTCCAACCACTTCCCGTACCCCCTACTCTTCAACCCCCTACCCCCCCGCTACTGCAACCCTCTGTCCTCCTCCTCCTCATCCTCCCTCGCCAACTCTAAGCGCTTTCCCAGCCTCAGTCCCCCCCTCCCCGCTGTTTTCTCGCAGAAGAAAAACGAAACAAAGTAACACCCGACTGACCGCGAACTCTTTCCCCTTTTCTGTGCAGCGAGCTTTCAGTTTACCCACAACATTGATACCATGGCAGCTGCGACAAAGTCTCTTAAGGTTAGATCTCTCCAATCACAGCTTTCGGCCACATCTTGGATTCCTTCCGCCATGACTGTTGTGCGCGTAACAGTTTTGCTAATGTTAGCTATGAGGGTTGATCCCAATAGTGTGTGGTTACTGGTGACGGAGCAGTCGGAAAGGTACAGTTTTTCTCTTCGTATTCCCCTCGCTGACAATTGCGGATTAAGAGAAGAGGGAAAAAAAGACTAATATTGAATACAGACTTGCCTCCTCATTAGTTATACTACCAATGCTTTTCCTGGGGAATATATCCCTACTGTGTAAGTCGTGGTCTACAATAGTTTTAACCGCTCTTGAATCACGAGCTAATGTTTATCTCCTTCCTCTTGTGGATGTCTGCAGCTTCGATAATTATTCCGCCAACGTCATGGTCGATGGAAAACCTATTAGCTTGGGTCTTTGGGATACTGCGGGCCAGGAAGATTATGACCGTCTGCGACCTCTCTCTTATCCTCAGACCGATGTTTTCCTGGTTTGCTTCAGTATCGTGAGCCCTCCTTCTTTCGACAACGTTTTATCGAAGGTTCGTTGCCAATTATATCTTTTTCGATCCCTGTGGCACGAAAGGCGTGGAATTAACTTTTTAAATAGTGGTACCCGGAAATTTCCCACCATGCTCCCAACATTCCCATTATCCTGGTTGGTACTAAGCTTGATTTGCGTGACGACCCCAAGACTGTTCAGGGGCTTCGTGAGAAGCGCATGGGACCCATCAGTTACCCTCAGGGAATCCAGAGAGCCAAGGAGATCAACGCTGTTAGGTGAGTGCTCGACTGACTACTCGCGAATTATTTTTTTATATTTTTTTTCTGGTATTAACCAGCTCTTGTTCTACCGCAGATATCTCGAGTGCTCTGCTCTTACACAGAAAGGTCTGAAAAATGTTTTTGATGAAGCAATTAGGGCCGTTCTTATGCCCGCGGCGAAGACAAGTAAGAAGAAAGGATGCATCATCCTATAAGCGTCCAATTGGAGGATAGGTACGAGTTAGGTTTTTTTTTTTTTTTTTTTTTTTTTTTGAATCACAGTACCTTATGATTGTATGTTTGTATTAAACTGTGGCCGAACGCGCCTACTATTTTTTACATTTGGGAGCTTGTCCAAGTCTAGTTTTTATGTTAAATTTCCATGTGGGCAATGGTGTTCATTTTTATGTATGTTCTTTATATTCCTCTTCTATCACGAAATTATTTCCTGCTTTTTTCCCTTCCTCTTCAATTTTTTTCTTCTTCTTTTTCTTCCTTTCTTGGGATTTGTTTTCCCACAGCATGCAAGATGCGTACTGTAAAAGAGGCTACGATTGTGATGTGCGCTTTTTTTGGTTGCTGGATTGAGATATCGTTCGATATAAAATAACCTTTTGTATCTATCCACATACCGGTAGTACAGTATAAGCCCACCTGTCTTGACACTAGGCCATATTATATTTATATTATACACAATCTCGACTCTCATCTAAGCCATGATGTTCCCGCGTCTACTCATATGAACACCACTTTCATTATCCCCTTCACCCCCAGCAGCCCTCTTAGCTTTCTTCTCACCTTTGAGCTTCTCCTCCTCCTCAGTTCTCCTCTTCCGTTGGTCGTTCAACCGCCCATTCTTTGCGCGCAGCTTTTCCCTGCGGTCTTTACTTTTTGCTCCGCCTCCACCGGCACTGCGCCTTGTCAGTCATTTCCCGCACTTTCTTCGCTCGCTACATTACAGACGGGAGAACATACGTAAGCTCAACATTAATCTTCCTGTCTAAGAAGACGCTGTGGTGGTACTTTGCCAGACAGGACTTCATCCGGTCGTAGGAAGTGAATTCCAAGAAGGCGAAGCCCTTGCACGTGTGCGGCGGGGCCTTGCCAGTTATCAGCCGTATGCTCGAGGGCTGCAGGGAGGAGAAGTGCGATTGGAGCTGCGGGTGGGTGGTGGTGTAGGGGAGGTTTCCGATGAATACTATGAAGCGGTGTGCGGGTTTTGTCGTGTTTCCATCTTCCTGCTTTTCGGCGGGTTCGCCGGCAATGGTGGGTGGGTTTGGGTCGGTGGACTTTTTGGACTTTTTGTTTTCTTTCCGTTTTTCTGGCTTGGGCTCCTCCTTTGCAGATCCAGCTTTGGTATCCTCCTCCTCCTTGGACTCGGCGGCGGGAGGGATTGTGGGGGTTGCTTCTTCAACTTCGTCCTCCAGATCGACGTCGGAGATTTTGCGCTTCGGTTTGCGCTTCTTCCGGCTGTCATTTTCGCTATGCTTGTCCGAGTCGCGCTTTTTGCGGTGGGATTCTTTGATCGTGGGCATTGTGGTGGTTTGTGCTTGTAGATTGTCTGTTGCCGGAATTCTGTTCTGCTCGAGGCAAATTGATAAAATTCGATATTTGCTGTGGGAATGCCGGCTTGGCGTTGCTAAGCGGTCAAATATTGAGTTTACTACAGTAAAGGTGGCGTCCGCCAGCAGTGTTGGGGTCTTGCTTAAGTTGTAGACTATATCTACTCGTATAGTGGGTTCCACTACTCGAGTAGGTCGTTTTGGTAGGAAATAACTTGGAGCTAAATTTTATTTTTGACAGGTATTACTAGTACACAAGTCAGATTAAGTTATCGAGGTTCACAATGCACTATCATACTGTCATACTATCATACAAACATCACTCGAGTACGTCGAAGTGTTTCTAATAAAACATTACTCTCCCTTCGCCCCTTTCAAATCTCGCCTTCACTCCGGCGAACCCGAGAATCTCCATTATACCCTTCTGCGTCTCCCGGATGTCAAACGCTCCGAAGCCCTTTTTATCAACATACGATGCATCAATAACGACGTTCTTCAATTCGTCCACTTTCAACACACCCTCTTTTAGCAGGTCCAGGATCCTCCCGGGTGTGCCAACGCCAATGCCTATCCGGCTAGTCTGACAGGTTGTTATGGAATCCTTTAGCTTGATGTGCTTTGCAAACAGCTTGGCCACTAGGCTGTCCTTTGTTTGGTATTTGCGGACCGCACGCGCAAGGTCAGTCGCTCGGACGGCTGCTAAAGTCAAGATTAAAGTGTGAGGAGTTCCTGGGGTGGCTGCTGATTTAATAAGTGCGAATTTAGAGACTGCAGAGTTAGTTGGAGGACCGCAAGGTGGGAGGGGGGACGAACAGGATTCCAGATACGCTGGGAGATTTCGCAATGTCCTAGGAGGGGTGAATGCCGTAGTATCCAAAAATGCAGATTCTACCAAGAAGTTCAGCAACAATCCCATTGCGCATGAATTCTGGCAAGAGCCAACCAGATATATAGCGATCCTCCAATTCCACAGAACTCAAATCCTTCTCGAACCGTTTCAATCGCTGAGAAACGTAATCTGCCAGTAATTTTGGATCCATCCTTGCCATATCCTCATTCACGGGCTCGGTTTCTCCACCGGGGACATCTGTCGCTGTGGACTTAACTTCGCCACCTTTCCTCGTTTCCTTCTTGCTCCGATGTTCGAGAAGCTGGGGGGCGATTTCGTCGCCCTCCGACTTGGACTTTTTACCCTTTTGCTTGTTGAGTTTTTCCCTTTCCCGTTTGCGCTTGCGCCTGTCGGTCGTGCTGGGGGTGGACCTTGCATACGTGCTGGGGTCTAAAGTTTCGGCGCCGTCGAGGACTACACCACCGTCGTAGTCGTCTTCGCTGTCCATTGCTGTATTTCCTAGAGAAATATCGTAAATCGGCTACCCAAAGGGATAAAATAAAAAAGCTTTTTCATGTGGCGGGATGAAGGCCGGGTAATAGGACTTATTATCACGTGAGTGCACACCCTGCATCGCGGTTCCCTTGTTTTCGTGTTCGAGCTTATTGGCATCCACTAAGCCCATTGTAGCAGCGACAACACCAATTACAACGACGATGGAGAATAGAGATGACAATTCTGGTGGATCTGGTGAGCTGCCGGGAATTACTCCTAGGCATTCAGTGGCTCCGGGATTAACTACGGAGGAGGCGGATAATGAAACTCCACAAGCTACTGTTTGTTCTCCTTCCATTCCAACATCCCGATATCCACTGCTAACCCGCAATATAGCTGGTACAACTGGCAAAAGTGGTCAACGCACCTGCTACACCCCCGCAGCAAACATCTACCTCAGCTGCGGCTGCATCACAGAAGAAATCAGTAAGGAGAACCCCCGGCGCAGGAAGGCTTGCGCCATTGCCGAGTAAGCGCACCGCTAGATCTCCCCATGTCGTCCGCGCGTTCGAGCAACGTAGGGCGGTAACGCCAGGGCGTGAGCGCAGAAAGAGTGGGAGGTATCCAGCTGCGAGAGAGACGCCGAGGGATTTGTTGAGAGCTTTGAGTCGGCGTGCGTATTTCTTCCCTCCTTCCCCTCTTGTCATATAACCAGTTGAGTGCTAAATATACCAGAACTCGCAACAACGTCCACCCAATACGTCCCCTCCCCGGCACAGCCGGCCCCGCGCCCCGCCCCTCGCCCCTCATACTCTGACCGCCGTGCCTCAGACGTCGTATTCTACAGCGACCCTGGACACAACTCTGGAGATGAAGACGAGGAGCTCTCGCCCGCGCCGAGGCTAAGCATGAATCTGAATGAATTCGAACAGGCGGAGGAAGAAGAGGACGCCCGTCTTCCAGTCCCAAGATATTCACTGCCGCTGGAGAATATTGAAGATATGGATTATACGCATACCTCGATTGAGTTTGGGCGTAGGGCTGTTACGGAGAGGCCGTACCGACCGAGCTTTGGTATTAGGCTTAGTGATCGGTTCGCAGATTTTCATGGAGTCACAGGGGAGAGTTCGCCGAGGACTGCGGGGTATGAAGATGGAGATGAGAGGGAGGAGGAAGAGGATGGGGAGACCGGGGTTATGTGAGTTTGAGTTTGAGCTTTTGTTGCTTGTTTTTGCTGTCTGAGGTGGCTAATTTGGGTATGTAGGGGTGATGAGAGCGTTGCTAGTAGAATGTCGGTTGTAAATGATGGCGATGGGGACGTTACTGGTGATATCACTGGGGCTTTGGATGGGAATTTGGATTTAGATGGGGATGAGCCGTCCTTTTTCTTGCCTGTTCCAGAAGAGGGAGGAGAGGGGTTTGCTCAAGATGATATGGGAGAGAGTGAGGATGGAACATTACTCAACGGGCATGCGCACGAAGAAGAGGAGGAAGTGGAGGAAGAATACGATCTTCCAGAAGTCATTTCGGCACAAGAGGCTTCTTCCTCCACAGTCCCGAAGCCGGCTTCGGCTATTAAGAAGAGACGTAAACCTCTTCCGCTCTCTCGACATGGAATACCATATCCACCCTTCCCTCGACACACCATCAAGAAAATGGCTACAAAGTTCTCCGGATCCACCATATCTGCTGATACCCTCGATGCTCTAGTTGCTGCCAGTGAAGCATTCTTCCAACAGGCGTCGGAAGACCTGGCGGCCTATTCAAAGCATGCGGGCCGAAAAGTCATTGAAGATTCAGACGTTATTCAGTTACTACGAAGGTGTGTGTCCCATCTATATTTATAAATAAATAAATAAATATTTACAATGTAACAGACAGCGCCAGCTCAACCCTCAGACCACAGCGTTCTCACTGGCCCAGCGCTATTTACCCAGAGAGCTGCTTCAGGAGATTCGCATGCCTGTGAGTAAAGCTCAGCCCCGCCGGCGGCAGCGGCAAAGACCGAGTTTGCAAACCGTCGAAGAAGACGGGGATGAAGTGGTGGTGGATGGGTAGATGCACAGAACCTTGATATCTAATAATGATACAAAAATGCAATGTACAATAGTATTCTTTTTTTCTGCTGTCGTCGTCATTCAAGCCCAGTCGGTACTGTGTCGGACTCTCTTTGCAATGTCTGTTGGGGGTTTGCGAACGAGGATGTAAAACATTACCGAGGTGGCGAGGGCAAGGCCGTACCTAGAATTGTATCATTAGCATCGCCTATCTCCTTCTAAAGTGTGTGGGGGGGGGAGGGTATACCAAGTAACGATATACTGCATATGATTGTTTCTCAGATTCACCTCAGCAGCTCTAGCAATGGGCACCCCCTTCTCCATATTTTCCATCGCAACCACGAAATCCGGCTCCACCGTCTCCTCGATCCAGACCGGTTGAGCGCCGACCAACCGCGCCATCCCCTCCACATCCGGGAAATAGAACTCCCCCTTCTCCGGCACGTTGTCCGGCGTGAACATATTCTTCTTCCAGGGAGTCCTGACCAACCCCCCCACCGTGACTTCCCCCGCGGGCAGACCGGCCGGATCGCGATCCTTATGCAGCCTCTTCTCCTTCGATATCCACCCCCGATTCACCAATACCTTGCTCCCCCCGTCCGCCCGTTCCAGCGGGGTGACGACCTGGTACCCGTTCTGTCCCTCATAAATCCGCGGGCCGATCAGCATCTCCTGGTCATGCCGGAAGCGCCCGGTCGCGAGGACGCGGCGGTAATCGAAGGAAGGAATCTGCTCGACGTCTACCCTTGGCGGTAGTGGTAGCGGCGGGGACAAGAGACGGGATGTGCATCCCGTTATGAGCTCGGTTTTCCAGTTCAGGCGCTGGACCTGCCAGGTCCCGAGAGCGAAGGCTGTTATTGGGATTGCCGCAAGGATTAGCAGGCCGGGGCCGTGTTTCCTCCCGCCGGCGCGGACAAGCGTTGCCGGCTGGTCGATTATCGAGACGAAGTTTGGGTTGTCGGCGGGGTTGTGGGCGCTCCGGCGGAAGTGGAAGGGAGGTTTTGGGAATTGGTGAGTTAGCGGGGTGCGTATGCGTGGGAGGGGAAATGGGCGCAGGAGGGGGGGCATTGTTGGCTTTATGTTCAGTGTGTTGTAGTGGTTGGTGGAAGTTTAGGTGGAGTTTGTGGTGGTAATAGTATCATACTGTAATCGTAGTACTCGTAACTTAAGGACCCACTGTGTAGTACCCTAACCCATGCATGAGGTCAGAACTTACTTTTGAGGCGGGAAGCCACATTACTGTTCGCGTGTGGAGGCTGAGCGCCCCTTTGTAAATTAGGGGCATGTCAGGCTTACGATAAGTTACCGGTACTCGAGTAAGTTGGCGCCTTTCCTTAACAACTCCACTACGAGTCGACTACACTTCTACCTTCACCTTTATTCCTTCTTCTCCTCCCTATTCTCAACTTGGGCATGTTCTTTTCCGGCACCCTTCAAGAAGCCGTCACACTGGCAATTGAGCAGAACAGCTCTCTAGCTTGCTTTGTCACTGGTACGCTAAATTTGCTCTCGGCATATTCCCCTGACTGACGGATGCATATATTATAAATTGTAATACTGACTACAGGGCATAGACGGAACCGACGAAAGCGCGTCCTGGGAGAATACGTATTTCACAGATGAGGAGGTTTGCCCCTCCTCACCGTGCTTTCTTTTTATTCTATCGCAGTTGTTGTTGACCCCGACTTGTTCGTGCATAGGCGGCGCCGCTATTGGCACAATGCGTGCTCGTAAGATTGCAAGCTGGTTCGGCCGAGGCGGGATTCTTGGCGGCGTTTTGTCCGATACAGGATGTTCCGTATTTTACTGTTATTAAGTATGTTTTAGCTCTTGAGGTGGTTGAGGAGGGGGGTTGCTGACGGGCTGCTGGGCGAAGGCATGGGGCTTTGGTCGCGAACATGAAGGCGGGTGATTCAAGGGAGGAGTTTGTGAGACTGTTGAAGGGGGCGCTCGCGGAGCCGCAAGGTGCGCCGCAAGCAGCTGCAGCAGTCCAACCACAAGCTTCTCCTGCGCCGGCACCGGCGCCTACTACACCTCCGAGAGTAGCAGCTTCGTCTGAAGCACCAGGGAGAGCGGACAATTCATTGTTCCTACTACAACAGAGGAAGAGGGAGCAGGCGGCTAGCGGGGAGAGACTGCGGGTATTGCAATTACTGGATAATGACAAGAAGGAGCGAGAAGCGCGATGGGGGAAGAATGTGGCAGGGGGCAAGGCTTCCTCGACCTCAATTGCTGGACAGGGGGCACCAAAGTCACATTCACCTAGCGAAACGGCAATATCATTCCGGATGTTTGACGGCTTAAGCTTAAAAGCAAAATTCCCCTCATCCGCAGTCCTGGCGACCGACGTTCGCAAGTTTATCGACGAATACCGCACAGACGGTGACCACCCCTACAGCTTTCTGCAAATACTCACGCCGCTACCGAACAAGCAGATCACCATCTCCGAAGAGAATTCCACGCTGAGCGAGTTAGACCTCTCGCCGACATGCACGCTCGTCCTCGTCCCCATATCCTCGTCGCCGGCGTCGGCTTATAGCGGTGGTGGAGGATCCACGGAGGGCGGGGGGATATTTTCGAGGATTTGTGGATTGCTCTACTCAATTGTAACTACTATCCTTGGGGTCGGGTATCACCCGCCTATTCCTGCTTCTGTGAATGCTGAATTGGGGAAGGGTCAGAGTTTGCCGACCGCGTCCTTTTCGTCCTTGTCGGATGCGTCGACTTCGGGACAGGCATCCTCGAGGGAAGAGGTGTCGGGTGCGAGGATTAGGACCCTGCACGATGGGAGGGGGAGTGACGGAGAGGAGGCGGATAGGAAGTATTATAATGGGAATCAGGTGTGTTTTCTTGGTTTCTCTCGTGAGGGGTGACTCTTGGTCTAATGATTGGACAGCTCGACTTTGAACCTCAGAGGGATGAAGACTCTAGTGAGGTGATTGATTGACATATGGTTGGTCCGGCTTTAATCTCACATCTTTAGCTGGATACCTGTTAGCACTACGGTACGGTACTCGTAGCTGTTTCATGTTCTTCGAACATTTTTCCCTTGGAATGAAAACCACCCTTTTAGCCGGGGAGTGTCTGCGCTAGCCCGAATACCGTACCGTATGTTTGAATTTCTATTTCTATTGGGAGAGCGTGAAAGGGAGAGAAGATCTCGTCGTGACTCACTCGCTGACTGGGGGGGAGTAAAAGCTGAGGCATTTCCCCCGTGCCATATCCCATCCTGCCTAACCCGAATATCCGAAACCGGAGGGTTTTATGCCGATACTATACGAGTAATTGAGTACCGACACTTCCCACAGGGGGGGGGGCTTTTCGAACCTATTGTCCACTATCACAGCGTAAAATCTCTTGAAATCCACTACCGTATTTCCACCTGCCTTGTTATCTCCGGATTGAGAGACGGGGGTTTCCCGAGAAGAAGTATGATAGTATTTTTTTTTGGTACGGCACTGAAAACCGGCGGGGTATGATATGAATAACTCGTATTTGGGGTAAAAAAAGGGAAATTATTAGTAGGGTAACCCGTTTATTCGTTCACTGCCTGCCGGCTTTCGTCAAGCCCGCCCTCCCCGCTGTAGACTGTGTCATACGTACCGCATTCGCAAATCTGTTGACCGGTCAAATGACTTGTACTTTCTCGGGTGTGTCCGTCCGTCCGTCCATAAAAAAAAGTTCGGAAAGATCAATATCCTTGTTGTGCAAGGTTAGTGAGCGGAAAACAACAAAGTATGGAGAGGGATCGGCAGTCCAGGGAGGCCCGCAATATGTCGAGGGGGAAAAGAGAGTGGACGGGGAGGTAGAAGTTAGTGAAGCTAAGTGATAGAATCTGGAGATGCTGGAATAAACAGCACCCTACCTTTTTTTCCCTTATAGTACTTGCGATCCACGCTTTTACTCCTTGTATTGGTCTCTCCTACTCGGCATCCCGGTTCTCAGAGCGCGGGAGCTGGAGCTCGGTGGAATGGTGACGAAGAGATATGGTGCGGACGTCCTCGGGCTCCCCATCCTCCCACACAAGCAATTCACCATGATATATCTGAATACTTAGCGATGGACACGATAATGATCTACTCGGTCACCTCGGACATAGGGCTTCCTTGGTTAGAATGTGCTCGATCAGGGGTATTGCTCGATGATGCTCCGGTCATGTTTTTCATTGTCCCGGCGCATTGACGGTCATTATCGATCACTCGGTCTATATACATATATCATTGTTGGAGGTATCCGCACAGGCATGTGCGTGCCGGCACACGTCAGCTCAATGCACTACTAGCACTGTAGAAATTTTTTTCTTTATATTTTCCTCCCTCCCTTTCCTTTGTTTCTGATCGTTTCTCGCTTCATCGAACAATAGACAAACTTTCCCCTCTCCTCATATCATTTCTCCTTTATCATCTAAACACACATTTTTTTCTTGGCTCCGTGCAGCTGGCATCGGGTATAGGGTTTAAGCACCATGAAGGGCGGAGGATGGTGAGATATAAGGATGGCTCTAGATTGTTTAGGATCGCGGTGGATCATGATTTGTCAGGTTAGTGTGTTCCCTCAAAGTTTGTTGAGTTTTTCTTCTCGGGTTTTCGGGAGTGGTTAGTTAAGTAAGGGGGAGATGGAAATCTCCTCGCCTGTCCTTAGCTAGCATACACCACTTCATCCCTTAGTGTTTTCATTTGGGCTTCTTCAAGTTCGGCAAGGGTGCTAACTCCCCCCAGAAAAAAGGGTCTCTAGGAAAGGGACGCAGTATTCAAAAGAATTGAAGGATGGGTGAAGGCTGATCATGGCCTTTGGTGTGGGGACACCTGTCCTGGTTTTGGAATGGTATCTTCTCCATCGGACCTTTCCTGGTTTTCCAGGGTACTGTACCCGGCTCACATTCATGTCCACAGCTACGCCTGATAGTTATGTATTACGATGTCGAAGCGAACAAGGATACCTCTGTTTGCATATTGTGGGGGCGGTGAACGAAGAGGGACAAGAGGTGAAGCTTGAGATGACTTGTGACGGAACTCTCTACTAACTTGAGCAGCAGATTGGAAATTCCTTCAACGGCATCCGGAGGTGAATGTGGATAAAGTTGATAATTGTATTAGGGTTATATAGTACGGATACAAATTTTTGTTTTCTCTCAACACTGGGCTGTTTTCTTTGCATCGGAATAAGTGATTGAGTTTTCTAATAATGGTAATGGTACTAGCGTACACTGTTACATTGTGTTTTATAATTCGCAATTTATCTAGTATACTGTGAACTTGGGGGATCATGGGCCGACAAGGCGAGACATTAATCTGCAGTTCAGTCCAAGCACCTGGAACGCGGGCGGTAGGAGTGTACTTAGATCGTCTCCTGTACAGTACACTGTGGGGATCCGAAGTGGACTGCGGTACTCTCCGGAGGACTAATGGTATACATAGCGGTCTCTCGGGGTTTGCGAATGCTGAAAAAATTACAAGCAATAATGAGAAGGGAACACTACCAGAACACTGGCGCTATTGTTTGCGAAAACAGAACAAAAGACTACCATGGCCGAATCCATCTCGCACCCCTCCCTCCAAACATATAGCAAACCTGCCGCTTAAGAATAGAAGAGAGTACATGCTAAGGCGAAGGCAGGGTCATCATGGGGTATTGATATTGATATCCTTCCTTACGCGATAACCGCCAATTCAAACAAAACACGACTTTTGATGCGGATTGACTTCTTTTCCTCCTTTACGCTTATGCGACCCATTGTGAACCACCGTAACCTGTCCCTATATGTTCCTATCTGGTGTGGTAGGGCATTAAAATATTAGTAATCCGCAGGCTGGTAAACAACAGACAATCAACCTTTAACTCCTAATTCCTTGCAAACTTACGGTTTGGCTCTAATGAAGCCCGCCAAAAACGTGCAAAACCAATTGTGACAATTCCGCTTTGGATATGATAATATCGGTTCCCGTTGGGTGGGGATTATCGAACATAGCTTTGTACGGGATGACAAGATCCGGATGGGACGGGTGGTGACTGAGGACTGTACCGGAAGCGTCGATATCGAAATATTGCTCAAAGTCAGGGATTGTCTGGGTGTGAGGATGGGGTAGATGCCTTGTTTGGGTCAGGCAATCTTTCCCAGCATTCCAGATACATCGACTTTGCACCTAAATCGTTAATTTGTATCAAAATCACCCATCATATTAGTGCGTTCCCCCGAGTGGTCCAGCCACCATCGAGCATCACCCCCGAGCGACGGCAGGCTTTGTGGGTAGCCGACTTCGACCACCAACGAGGGCCAATCATCTTTACTCCTCCTGGTAGCTGTAGGTTTTATTCCTTCATCCCCCTCCTTGCTCCGCTTGCCGGGAACGGAAAACCTTGATCGACCAACTAGAATGGAGGAGTGCTTCTGATGGCCGGGGATGGAAGAGATCTTGATTGCCAATTCCATCATAAAACTCCGGCTTGTAATCTCGTGCGCAGCGCCCGGCATGCACCTGATAACCATGGACTCGAGAGCACGCTCATATGTGAATCTCACCTGGCGGCGGATGCCAAGATTCGTGAAGGCATTGTCGATGTGGTCAAGCATCAGGTCCGACACTCCGCTGATGTGCACGTAACACCCGGTACTAGATTCCTCGCACTGGCGAATCTTGACTTCCATTTGGCGGGCGAGGCGGGCCGCACTGGAAAATGTGAGCTTGTTGTGGGCGGGAATAAGGGCTGCGAGATTGGTGAAGGCGGCACTTGGCTGTTCAGCAGTGGAAAGCTCTGCCATGGAGGCCAATTCCAACTTGCGCGGTGGGTAAAGTCGTTCGTATTCACGTTCGTTTCATTTCGTATGTGGTCTTTTGCTCGTTGGAAAATCTCGTGGTGGTTATCGATGTCGTTGTTTTTTTGTATATTCGCAGGTTGCGTTCCGTGTTTCTGTTTGCTCTACGGGAAAACAGGACCACCCTTATACTATATACACTTTTTCCGAAAATCCTTTCTCACACTAACACTCCCCATAAGAGTCATCAAAGACTCCTTGCTCCGAGTTACGGGCCACGATGCACAACGCAAATACTGTATAGGTGTCCAAATCGGACAAACCTATAAACCTAACTTTCTCCCCCCACACAGTACTGTAGAGTAAGGTAATACACCCTTATGATGTCATACCCGAGAGTTGCTAAGTTTTCGCTCTCTCCGTCGGTTCTCTACGGTAATATCCTTATTCAGTTTAACGAATAAGGCTGCTTCTGGCGGTTAACATTGCCCGCAGCATAATATAAGATCAGCACCCCACCCCACATTATCTGATCTTATTAACCGCGGCATGCAATTCCGTTAACCTGTCAAAACTAAAACCTATCCATCCTCAACTGTGATATTATGATCCACACTTTTACTCCTGGTATTGTTCTACTCGGCATCGTGGTTCTCAGAGCGCGGGAGCTGGAGCTTGGTGGAAGTGTGACAAATATATATGATGCGGACCTCCTCGGGCTCCCCATCCGTCCACGCGGGCAACCACGCGGGCAATTCACCAGATGTATCTGGCACCGTCCGGTTCACCAACTGCGTGGGGAGGGAAATGAGGGCTCGGTCACGCGCATCTCTGTACGCTATCCTTTTCATTGGCCCTGGTTGAGCGAGTGAATATTATGATAGTAGATGCGCATTATTAATAATGATGTGTCTGGATACTCAGTGGTGGACGCGGTCATGGCCTACTCGGTCACCTTGGCCATAGGGGTTCCTCGGTCAGGTCATGCTCGATCGGGGTAGTTGCGCGGAAATACTTGGGTATGCTTGATTGTGGTCGAGTACGCACGGTCATGATCGATCACTCGGTTGATGTTGGAGTTAGTATCAATGCTGGAGGCGCTGATACGTTCAACCTTTATCGGCCAAAAATGTTCCTTCTCTTACACTGATTAGTCGTGAAACAGCTTGAATCAAATCTGGATCGGGAACATACCGTATTATCTCCTGTTATCCCGAAATCCGCCAGGACCGGGCGTTACTTAAGGTTGGACGGTGCATGGAGTCTGAAATTGGGTCCTTTAATGTTCCCATTTACCATAGCAGCTAATGGTGGATTTTAGGTGTCCAGCACTTCGCATCTCGGGGTGGGGTCTCTTGTTTGATCACCATCCGAATCCTGCATATGAGTGGTTACTTACTACTCGCTCGGCCGCATTGTTGTAGACACCTAAAATCCATCCCTTGTTTATGATACCGTGTTGACTGGGAGAATTGTAGGAACCCATTTCAGACTGGTGCACCTTCCAACCTTGAAAACGCCCGGTCTTTGTGGATTTCCGGATAACAGGAGATAATACGGTATTTTCTTCTGCGCTGGTCCAGCCAGGCACATGGAATCAAACAAGACAAACAATGGACGTCAGCCGGCGGATTGACACTGTTTAATGCCATTTAGGCTCCAATGATCTGCGATGTTTGCGATGCAAGCCTGTTCAAACTCTCACGGTTAAGAGTTCCGAGATATAAGCATTCCACCTCAACGTCGCCACCTGAAAGCCCAATACTCCGGTGAAGAAACACTGCAGGTAGTTTGGGCCTCTTGCCCTTCAAATACTAATCTTCGTCGAAGGTATGTTTATGGTTTTGATCGATGGGTCCTACGAAATTGCTACACCGGAGGCAGCATTCCCGGTCCCGTCGTGTCCATTATGGGAGGTTTCAAAGGGAAGCTTATAGCGATCCGCATTCTAAATGTCAATTGGGAGAGAAGCTCGTATTTCTCTACATTTCGTGTCACTCTAGGCTTTATTTGGCATGGGGATATACCACCTGTTTACTCCTTCGCAGACAACAAAATCCACCCAAGATTTCGAAGCCCAACACGTCAATAGATTTTATGTTCTAGGTTTTGTTGGAATTATGATTCCCGGGAAGGGAAACTACAAAACTGTCCAGAATCACGAAATCTTGGCCGAGCGTGGCGCGTCCCTACCCCTCCGGATTTTCTGGGTGTTGTAAAGCGCCCTGAAGATATGGAAACACCAATCCACCGTCGCCCTATAGAGTGTCCAATAGTAATTGACGTTGGTGCAATAGAGACCATGACCGATATTTTAGTCAGCTCGTTTGTGTCTTCCAAAATCACGGCAGTAGACAGGGTGGCATTGCTATTGATTTTTTATTTTTTATTTTTGCTCGGGGTTTTCTGCAGCCTTTTTGCTCTTGTATTGCAAGAGACTCCCGTCCGGCGAGGGAAATCTGGTGAGTGATCATCACTGATGGGGGTTGGAGATTCACAGATAATCACTCACCAGTCCATAGTTATGTGCTCTTCCAGATCTTGATGGGATTTACACCTGCAGTATCCACAATCCCGGAACGACTTTGTCGAAGATATGGCTGATATCCGAATCTAGCATTGGCGTTTATGGGAATCGTATTGCCTGCACTACCATTTACGGAAACCGTTCCAAGGGGAAGCAGATCTGCCAATGGTCTTGTGCAGCTCCATGGAAGAGCTCCTGTCACAGCTTTTCTAAAAATCTATCACTTTTTGCTGGTGACAATTTTGATTAAAGTCCTAACGGACGAATTTGCTGCAGTCGCTGCTGGCTCTCGAGGGGGTGATTGAAACACTATCATTTGCTTCTGGTCAGAACCAATATTGGAGCGGAGCACTGGTTTATTGTTGCCGTAAACACAGGATTAATGGTGAAATCCGATAGTCTATAGCCATACACAGCGCCTCCAAACCCTCTCGGGTGGCTCCTCCATCCCCTCCGCCATGCTATGCCGCTGTGGCAGTTTGTCCTGCTGGGCCTGACAGTTATCAAAACCACCACCCCCCGGATCCTGTCGCTCATACTTTGATATGAGAAAACCATCTACGGTAACTCTACCTCGGATAACCGGATGCACTTTACGAGAGGTTCACATGAGGGACTGCTGAGGAACAACCCGATCCGCTCGACCTATGGATGTTTAGCCCAGAGCCATCGTCAGGATAGAGCATTGGATGAAGTCTTCCGAAAGCCGTATAAGGGACAATTGTCGATCGGCAGCGGAAGAGAGTCGGACATGCGGCCTAGTGTTGTAACTTCATGGACCAGAGGGGTAGTATTGCAAACAGGATCTCTGCCAACATAATTCAAGGATGGATTTAATATCCGCAGCGCGGCTGTGGCGGGGGGGGGGGCAAGGTTTGCAAAATTTACAGATAGGGATAGTCATGGAATTATCGGAGACTTGGGGAGAGGTGCCGTCGTGGGAAAGCCGACTGAGTCATTGGTCTGGGATCCTGGGGAGTTTGCTAACACGGGGATAATGGAAGGCTTAGGAGCTTTCCGGAGAGCGGTATCAAGACTAAGCTATTAGCTATAGTCGGAGGTAATAGTGGGGGAGACTGTTGGAAATTACGTTATTCCTTTCCTATCCGGTGATGGGGCTGTGTTAGTCATGTGACACAGCCACATGACCGAGTATATATGTTATTGTACTCTAGTATCTTCTATTGTATTCTAGCATCTTCTAGAGATTTCCTTGGTATGAGGCAGTGCTTGTGTAATGATAAGGGGTATATAAAGGGCAGGTTCAGCCCGGTTCTTAGAAAGAGTGCGCAAGCTTGGATTAATCTTTAAGTCTTCAGATTTTATTGTGGTCATCATAGTTACTTTGTTATTACAACAGTTAGTACAATAGATACAAATATTTTCAGGTTATGAGCCCGGGTTTGTGAGATACTACTGCATTCCTACCATAAACCAGAAGACCTCTGAAGCACTCTAAGCAAACACATCACTGTCTCCCACCCTCAACAAATCCTCTATCAAATTGTGGTGAAAGATTTCTTCTACGACACACTCGAGTGGCTACCTATCACCTCTAAATACTGTCTTTACTACTGTAAAGACTGTAACCACATCTGATAGCTAAATTTTGATAATTTATTTCCTGTGTATGGTGAATATTACTACGAAAATATCCAAGTCTCTCTTCGTAAGATTATTTCTGGGATAACAATTGATACAAACAACTTCTTGATATGAAACAAAAGAACTAAATTGTCTATATCACGATGTTATCTGAAAATGACACAAAATCTGGCACTAGCATTTCCATCAAGGACTACCCCAAACTCCATGGTTAAGAAAATTATCAAATCTAGACTGACACCTCACAGATAGCTTTTGAAAACCTGGATTTGTGGGATGTAGTATCAGGCAAATCTGTGAAACCAGAACCTCCTTCTGAAGGTAGCATAATGACTGACTCTATACAAGTCAGGAAATAGACAGGAAAGACAAACAAGTAAAGTTCTTCCTATACTAAGCTGTTGACACTCCTTCTACACTGACATCAGTAGCAATACAACCTCCAAAGATATTTGGCAAGCCTTCAAAAATAGATTCGACAAAGAAATCCCTGCAACCAACATGATCTTACAGGAAGCTATCTTGAAGATTAAGCTCAACTCCAGACAATCAATTCCTAACCATACAACTAAGTTCGAAACCTCTTTGAATCAATTAACCCAAAGATGTGCCAATGACATGGACAGTGAAGGCAACATTGATGAATTCCATAAGGCAATGAGAATGTAGACCGAATCTGAGTCAGTGAAAGGAATGGTATTCATGTTATCTATAAATAACCTACATCTCAATGTATGTGACATATTATCAGCATAGAAAACTATTCGCTATGTGAATGTTAAAGATTACTTTATTGGAAGAGCTACCGAGAAGTTGGAAGGAAAAGAAGAAGAAAAGGCACTAAGAGTACCTAGTAGTAAGAAAAAGAATTGCAGCTATTGTGCAAAGAGAGGGAAAACAAGTGACAACCACATGATCGCAAAATGTCGAAGTCTACAATGAGAAAAAAAAAAGAAAAGAGAACGGAAAACAAACTCAAGTGGTGTCACGAACGTGGCTTAGCGAGGAAAGGGTTTTCACGTGACACATGGTTATGAGTCACAGGTATGTTATCGTTTCACGCATATGACCTATTCGGGTTATATGATTAGTTATGTGTGTCATTTGTGATGCTTTCGCACATGGCTCAAGTATGAGTCATGGGACATGCGCCTGACGAGTATGCCTTACGAGTGTGCCTTACGGGTAAGCCTTACGCATATGATTTATGTTTCGCACATGACCTTATTATGAGGGCATGGGTTTCGTGCATATGACTCAGTCGAGTCATATGACTTGTTTATTGCATTATGATTAGTTTATGAGTTTTGCATATGACCTCGCTATGAGGTCACGGGTTTTGAGCATGTGATCATTTTGGTCATATGACTAGTTTGTTGCGAGTTGGTTTCGCACATGTGACCACTTTAGGTCACATGATTAAAGTAGGGAAGAACACTATATAAGGAGGCCGATGCGGCCGAGGAAGATAGGTTCTTCACGCTTTGTTCTAAGTACTTTTCCTACTTATTACTTTAACAAATATAAACCAGCTTTACGATCTTTATCTTTATTGCGACATTATCATTATGCCAAAAAGCGCTAGTCACGAAGACGAGTTAGAGAAAGCTTACGATAGGCGTTTCCGATACAAGACAAAGGTCTTGTACTATCGGTAACGTAGACAGAGGCCTAACGCTATCGTAAGACAAGGAAAGGAGAAGACAGAAAAGATAAGTATCGTTCCCCGTTGCCAAGAACTAACAATCCAAAGGAGGGATCGTTATAATTACAAAGCGTCACCTAGTGCGATGCCAAACGATACAAGACGGCATCCTTCAACCCAGACAGGGAAGGAGATATCGACATCGACAATCAAAATCTTAATCTAGGAGGATTCAGCGACGCCCTAGATCACGTCTCAGCAGAACCCTCGAGAGCAGCAAGCCCAGTAACCCCGGAGAAAGGATCACCAGTCGATAGCTCTCCTGCTGGAACGCCACGACCCGAGAGAATTTCGGGATCTGCAGTACCTGGGCCACCGGCCCCAGCCGCTCCGGCACCAGGAACCAGCATACTTGGAATGACTGAAAATCAGTTTCAGGCATTTCTTGCAGCCACGCGAAATACAGTGCAAGAAAATGTCCAACGACCAAAAAGCAAAGGAGCCCGACACATAAGAAGGAGCCAAAGATAAGCTACGAATATTCTTAGTGCAATGCGAGGGATATTTTGCAGTTAAGGAATATGGAGATCACCATGATGAAATTAAGATTCCATATGTGGAATCTCTACTCAGATGACTCGCGGGACAATGGATCATGCCCTTCCAAGATGGATGGAAACAGAGGGAATGGGTCACGTATGAAGAGTTCAAGGCGACACTCTTTGAACAATTTGGAGACCCCAATGCCAAAGAAACAGCAAGACGAAAGCTAGAAAAACTCCAGCAAGGTAAACAAACATTCTCAGCATATTGGAACGAATGTCAACAGTTGGAATACGAGGCCGAGTTTTATGATGCGACTCTCTACATCATCCTCCTGAGAAACTGCAGTGAGAGACTCCGAGAGGCATGGGGAATCTCTGACCTGCGCTATACGACAGCCGAACGATTTGCAAGATGGGCAATCGACAAAGAAAGCAAATTAAACATGGTTCGGAGCAACTCAGAAAATACAATAGCACATAGAGTGGTCCAATCATCCAGGAATGTGGACGGGACCTTCAAACCGCAAGCACCTCGAGGAGAAAGTTGAGCATTACCACCAGGCGAACCGATAGAATTAGACAAGTCAAGAGAAGGGCCTGCTCTGACTCTGTCTAAGGAAGAATACACCAGAAGCATTAGTGGGAAACTATGCCTAAGGTGTGGAAATGCAGAGCATCGGATACGAGAATGCAGAAGCCGACTGGACAACGGATACCAGGGAAACAGAGCTACTGGAAATAATCGTTTCCAAAATCAGAAAAGAAGCAACATCGGTGAAATGATAGCAGAGGATTTACCGGCGGAAAACGATGAGGGTCCCCAGTAAACGGTGGTCTGGGAGACCCAAGATGTGGACCTGGAAAACCCATCAAATTAGCGAACTACTACATGGCACTACACACGTAAAGAGGAGAAGAAGATGGAGATCATGTGATGATCAAAACGAAGATATACAACAGAGAAAGTGAAGAAACGAAAATATATGCAATGCTTGACTCGGGGGCAACTGAAGACTTCATCGACAAAGAAATATGAGACAAATACGGTCTCCACACCGAACAAGCGAAGAAAGCAAGACAAGTCTACTTAGCGGATGGAAAACCAAGCGCTATGGGTCCTATAACCCATATGGCGACAGTACCTATGGACATTGACAGCCATAGAGAAACGGCAACCCTTCAAGTGGCAGATCTGAAGAACCATGAGATAGTCCTAGGGATGCCATGGTTACGGAAGCATAATCCGACGATCGATTGGAACGAGAACAAGATGACCTTTACAAGTGAACTATGTGCGACACAATGTCTCAACAGTTCACCTGTGGTCTACTCAATACTGATATGAGAAGCGGAGGAAGAAACTTTGCATGCAAAGTTTGCCGAGATGCAGCAAGACAAGAGGGTCCGGATACAAAGACTGGACCAAGAGGCAAAAGTGCCTACCAAGGGTTCCAAAGGGGCAGCAGGACACGACCTATATGCCAACAAAGGAATCAAGATACCGGCCAACGGGCAGGCAACGATAGCGACGGGAATAGCCATTGGACTCCCAGAAGGCACCTATGGACGAAGAGCACCCCGCAGTGGTTTAGCAGTCAAACACCGACTCATGACCATGGCAGGGGTGATTGACGTCGACTATACCGGTGAAATCAAAGTGGTCCTGGCCAACCTAGCTCAAGAGGACTACCAAGTCCAGAAAGGGGATCGAATCGCACAGTTGATAATCGAAAAAATCAACAAAGAGGATCTGCATGAAGTAGATCAACTGGAAGAAACCATAAGAGGAAACAAGGGATTTGGAAGTACGGACCAAAACCAGCTCGATACAACAAAAAGAATTGAGATCAAAGAGATCACAGTACAAGCCTTTGGATGATATTATCGAACAGGAGATACAACAGGAATTCTCAAATGGACATACAAAGACCAAAAAGCGGTTCTAGCAAAAATCAACATCAGCACAGAGCTAGCAATCCAGGACAAGAAATACCAAAGCAAAAAAGGATGGAAAGAATTGGTTCCAAAAGAATATCACCAATTCACAAATCGATTCCAAGAAGAGGAAGCTACGGAGCTACCACCTCGAAGACCAGGAATCGACCACGAAATTCAGCTGGACAAAGACAAAAAAACGGGAAAAACAAAAGAGATTCCCTATAAGAAATTATACCCCCGAGGGGAAACAGAGCTCGAAGAACTTAGGAAGTACATCGAGCAAAACCTAAAGAGAGGATGGATCCAAGACTCTTTCGTGTCAGGAGGATCCCCAATACTATTCGTCAAAAAGAAAGACAGAAAAATGAGACTATGCGTGGACTACAGAGCTCTCAATTCGGTTACCAAGAAGGACCGATATCCACTACCCTTGATTGGGGAAGCACAGGACAGACTACGATCAGCAAAATACTTCACCAAACTCGACATCAAAGACGCATACCACAATATACGCATCAAGGCAGGAGACGAATGGAAGACTACATTCGCCTCAAGATACGGAATGTTCGAATGCTTGGTTATGCCCTTCGAGCTAACCAACGCACTGGCTTCATTCCAGAGATGGATCAACAAGGTACTTAATAAGTACCTCGACATATGTTGCATCATATACTTAGACGATGTACTCATATACTCGGAAAACTGTAACGATCCCTTTCTAGATAGTTAGTTCTTGGCGACGGGGAACGATACTTATCGTTTCTGTCTTCTTCTTTCTTTGTCTTGCGATAGCTTTAGGTCCCTGCCTACGTTACCGATAGTACAAGACCTTTGTCTTCTATCGGAAACGCCTATCGTAAATTTTCTCTAACTCGTCTTCGTAACGAGTGCTTCCTGGCGTATCGATAATATTGCAATAAAGATAAAGATCATAAAGGTGTTTTATATTTGTTAAAGTAATAAGTAGGAAAAGTACTTAGAACAAAGTGTGAAGAACCTATCTTCCTCGGCCGCATCGGCCTCCTTATATAGTGTTCTT
This sequence comes from Tuber melanosporum, assembly GCF_000151645.1. Taxonomy (NCBI): domain Eukaryota; kingdom Fungi; phylum Ascomycota; class Pezizomycetes; order Pezizales; family Tuberaceae; genus Tuber; species Tuber melanosporum. Next base: position 111,478 of record NW_003298815.1, on the reverse strand, counting down.
CCCGCTTTTAGTCATGTGACCTAAAGTGGTCACATGTGCGAAACCAAATCATAACGACTAGTCATATGACCAAAATGATTACATGCTCAAAACCCATGACCTCATAGTGAGGTCATGTGCACAACTCATAAACCAATCATAAACACAATAAGCAAAGTCATATGACTCGACTGAGTCATATGTGCGTAACCCATGACCTCATAATGAGGTCATGTGCGAAACATAAATCATATGGGCAAGGCTTACCCGCAAGGCACACTCGCAAGGCATACTCGTCAGGCGCATGTCCCATGACTTATATTTGAGCCATGTGCGAAAGCATCACAAATTCCACACATAACAAATTATATAACCCGAATGAGTTATATGCGCAAAACAATAACATACCTGTGTCTCATAACCATGTGTCACGTGAAAACCTTTTCCATGCTAAGCCGTATTCGTGACATTAGCTCCCCTCCTCCTAAGCCTGAGTCCCATCTGGCTTTTTCTCCCAGTTTCAACAGTTCCCGTCCTGCCGAGCTCATGGTCCTTCTCAGCTTGTGGAACTTTTCGTCAGCCGTCCTCCATCTGACCGTTACCGATTCCAGAGTCAGATTCGCCATCTCGATCGTCTGCCGCTGATTGTCGTTCAGCTGTTTGAGCTCCTTGATCGTTTTGTCGTTTGCGGAAATTGTGGCCTCGGCTTGGCCCAGTCGTTCTCGAAGTCCCTGGATCTGCCTGTGAAGGCTGCTGATATCCGGTTACATGTCTGCCGAGGAGTTTTGGGCCCCTCCCTGCTTGGACCGCGTCCTCGCGGCCCATGCCTTTCTGGCATCTTTTCCTTCCAACTCTTTTCGGCTTCCATCCTTCTGCGGGTAGAATCCCGCCGATATATTTTGTGTCCTGTGCATCCTGCACCCATTTCTGAAGCATTGTTGCCAATGCTTCAGGACGTGGTCTGGGCGTGGGCCACGCTTTCGGCAGTCCCTCGGGAACCATCCCGAGCCTTCCTTGTCGCCAAAGTGTGCTTAGCAACCGTCATCGTAGCATACCGTCCATGACATGGCATTATTCTGTGCTTGTCTTTCCCTTTCCTTGAGTGTTTGTTTGTCGGTTGGCCCCAGGAATGAGTATTTGGGGCTGGTGGGTGTGGTTTGGCGGCGGCTATCGCCCCAGCCCTCGTGTTGTTGCAACGGCGCCGGAGTCTCTCCCTTTTCTTTGCCTTGGTTGAACGTGATCGTCACTTGGGCCGGGCTTGCCTAGGTATCGCTGGTGGAAGGTTGAGATGGCATCTTGTGCGTTTTCGAAGTTGTATGCGAAGTACCAAATTTTATCGTATTCAGGAGAATATCCTGTCCACTTGGCTGGGTATTGGAGGTGACAGTGGAAGAAGTGGGAATCCACTATTTCGTCGAGCTCGTATTCTGGTTCTCTGTTGAGTTCGCTTGGAGGGGGATGAATAAGTGTTTGTGACGGAAACCTATTGTCATTGTATAGTTCGAGGAATGAGATGTGGAATGTATTGTGTATTCGCATTGAGGGGGGAAGGTCGAGTTTATAAGCATGGCTGCCCACTTTTTCCAGTATCTGCAATGGTCCTATTTTCTTGTAGTATAATTTCTTTGCTTGTCGCGTTATATGAATATTGCGTGGTGTTAGGTATACCATATCTCCTGGTCGTATTTTCGGATCTGGTCTTCGGTGCTTATCGTATTGTTCTTTCTGTCGTTGTTGTGCTTGACTCATTTCATATTGTAGTGTTTCGTGTAGTTTCCCCATATCGGTTTTATCCGGTATCACATCATTAATCGTATGATATGTGGTCTGACTTTGTGGATGTTGTCCGTAATTTGCGAAGAAGGGTGTCGTGCCAATTGTTTCTTGCTTTCCATTGTTGTATGCGAACTCGGCCATAGATAACAGCTTGTACCAATCATCCTGCTGATAATTGACATAGGCCCTTAAATATTGTTCGAGTATCGCATTTACCCGTTCAGTTTGTCCATCCATTTGTGGGTGGAACGGTGTGCTCATCCTGTTTTGTATCCCCATTTCTCCGGTTACTTTCTTGCATAGTCCCGATGTGAGTAGTGTTCCTCGATCGGTAATGATATTCTTTGTGAGGCCGTGAAGTCGAAAGACCTCTCGGAAGAATGTTTGTATAAAATCACTCGGGTTGATGTCTTTTCTAACCGGAATGAAATGACTCATTTTGGTCAGGCGATCCACCGCGACCAGGATGCTATTGCAATTTTCCGATGTTGGTAGGTCCGTGATGAAATCCACAGTAATTGTTTCCCATGGTTGTTCGGGGACTTCATTTGATTTTAGTAGTCCATATGGTGCGTGTTTAGCTGTTTTCGTTCCCTGGCATACGTCGCAGTTTTTGACATATCGTTTGACATCTTCGCACGGTCCTGGCCCATAAAATGACCTCGTGATGAATTCTGTGGTTTTAGCCGTTCCTCAGTGTCCTGCCATGCGGATATCATGGTGTTGTTGTATGATGTCTGTCCTTATCTCCTCTCCTTCTGGGATCCATTGTTTACCATCGTAATACATATTTCTGTCCTTCCATTGGCATAACCCCAGTGCAATTCCTTTCATCTCTTTTTTCTCCTTTTTCCAAGCCTTCTCTTATTGCCTGGATTGTTTTGTCTTTCTCG
>NW_003298815.1:86786-108680 GCF_000151645.1 Tuber melanosporum | reverse complement strand
CTGGTAGGTCCGTGATGAAATCCATAGTAATTGTTTCCCATGGTTGTTCGGGGACTTCGTTTGATTTTAGTAATCCATATGGTGCGTGTTTTGCCGTTTTCGTTCCCTGGCATACGTCGCAGTTTTTGACATATCGTTTAACATCTTCGCGTAGTCCTGGCCAGTAGAATGACCTTGTGATGAATTCCGTGGTTTTAGCGGTTCCCCCGTGTCCTGCCGTTTGGATATCATGGTGTTATGGTATGATATCTGTCCTTATCCTCTCTTTTTCTGGGATCCATTGTTTTCCATTGTGCCACATATTTCCATCCTTCCATTGGCATAACCCCAGTGCAATTCCTTTCATCTCCTTTTTTCCTTCTTCCAAGGCTTCTCTTATTGCCTGGATTGTTTTGTCTTTCTCGTTTGCGTTCTCAATTCCTCTTTCCTCCTTTGATCTGAATTGGATAACCTCCATTGCCTCGAAGTAGGTTTTTGGTAATAGGGTCCATGTTTTTTGTTTGATTCTTTCATCTTCTTTCGTTTGTGGTTTGTCGCTTGCAATCCTTGTGAGAGAATCTGACTTTCCACTTTCTTTGCCTGGTCGGTATTCGATTTCGAAGTTGTATTTGCTGAGGTGTTCCATCCATCTTATCTGTCGGTCGTTCAGTTCTTTCGTGGTCATGAACGGGACCAGGTTCTTGTGGTTGGTTAGAACTCGGACTGGATGGTTGTTGTTTGAAATGTATCTCCTCCATTCTTTTAGTGCTTGAACTATTGCTAATAGTTCTTTGTTTGCAACATCGTAGTTGCACTCTGTAGGAGTCATTGTCTTGGATCGGTAAGACACTGGCCTCCATTTTCCATTATTGCATTGTTGTGATAGTATGCCTGAGCATACGTATTTTGAGGCATCCGTTTCGATGATTGTCTTTCAGTTTGGTTCGAAATGAACCAGTATGGGTGCTGATATTAGATGCGTTCGTATTGCATCATATGCTTTTTGTTCGTTTTCTCCCCATTCCCATTTCTTGTCTTTTTTTGTAAGGTTATAGAGTGGTTTTGCAAGCCTGCTAAATCCTTCTATGAACCTTCGATAAATGTTGCAGAATCCCATAAAGCACTGAACATCTGTTTTGTTGTTTGGTTTGGCCCAATCCCAAATGGCTGCTGTTTTAACTGGGTCAACCTTGACGCCACTTTGATTGATAATAAATCCAAGGTATTCTGTTTCGTCCTTATGGAATTCGCATTTTGTTGGTTTGATCTTCATTCCTGATCCTTGTATTGCCGCCATGATGTTGCTGATATCTTTTTGGTGTTGTTGTATGTTTTCCGAGTATATGACTACATCGTCCAGGTATACGATGCAACATATGTCGAGGTACTTATTAAATACCCTGTTGATCCATCTCTGCAATGAAGCTGGTTTGTTGGTTAGCCCCAAAGGCGTAACCAAGTATTCGAACATTCCATATCTGGAGGCGAATGTAGTCTTCCATTTGTCTCCTGCCTTGATGCGTATATTGTGGTATGCATCTTTGATGTCGAGTTTGGTGAAATATTTTGCTGATCTTAGTCTGTCCAGTGCTTCCCCAATCAAGGGTAGTGGATATTGGTCTTTCTTGGTAACCGAATTGAGGGCCCTGTTGTCCATGCAGAGTCTCATTTTTCCGTCTTTCGTTTTGACGAATAGTATTGGAGATCCTCCTGACGCGAAAGTGTCTCGGATCCATCCTCTCTTTAGGTTTTGCTCGATATACTTCCTAAGTTCTTCGAGCTCTGCTTCCCCTAGGGGGTATAATTTCTTATAGGGAATTTCTTTTGTTTTTCCCTTTTTTTCTTCTTTGTCCACCTGAATTTCGTGGTCAATTCCTGGTCTTCGAGGTGGTAGCTCCGTAGCTTCCTCTTCTTGGAATAGATTTGTGAATTGGTGATATTCTTTTGGAACCAATTCTCTCCATCCCTTTTTGCTTTGGTATTTCTTGTCCTGGATTGCTAGTTCTGTGCTGATGTTGATTTTTGCTAGAACTGCTTTCTCATCTTGGTATGTCCATTTGAGAATTCCTGTGGTATCTCCTCTTCGATAGTACCGTCTGAAGACTTGTGCTCTCATTTCTTTGATCTCAATTCTCTTTGTTGTATTGAGCTGGCTTTGGTCTGTGCTTCCAAATCCCTTACTTCCTCTTGTGGTTTTTTCCAGTTGATCTACTTCATGCAGATCTTTTTGGTTGATTTTTTCGATTATCAACTGTGCGATTCGATCGCCTTTCTGGATTTGATAGTCCTCTTGAGATAGGTTGGCCAGGACCACTTTGACTTCACCTGTATAGTCGACATCGATCACTCCTGCCATGGTCATGAGCCGGTGTTTGACTGCTAGACCACTGCGGGGTGCTATTCGTCCGTAGGTGCCTTCTGGGAGTCCAATGGCTATTCCCGTTGCTATCATTGCCTGTCCGTTAGCAGGTATCTTGATTCCTTCGTTGGCATATAGGTCGTGTCCTGCTGCCCCTTTGGAACCCTTGGTAGGCACTTTTGCCTCCTGGTCCAGCCTTTGTATCCGGACTCTCTTATCTTGCCACATCTCCGCAAACTTTGCATGTAAAATTTGTTCTTCCGCTTCTCGTATTGGTGTGGAGTAGACTACAGGTGAACTGTTGAGACATTGTGTCGCACATAGTTCACCTGTAAACGTCATCTTGTTCTCGTTCCAATCCATCGTTGGATTATGTTTCCGTAACCATGGCATCCCTAGGACTATCTCAAGGTTCTTTAGATCTGCCACTTGAAAGGTTGCCATTTCCCTATGGCTGTCGATGTCCATAGGTACTGTCGCTGTATGGGTTATAGGACTCATAGCGCTTGGCCTTCCATCCGCTATGTAGATTTGTCTTGCTTTTTTCGCTTGTTTGGTGTAGAGGCCGTATTTGTCGCATATTTCTTTGTCGATAAAGTCTTCAGTAGCCACCGAGTCGCGCATTGCATATATTGTTATTTCTTCGCTTTCTTTATTGTATATCTTCGTTTTGATCATCACATGATCTCCATCTTCTTCTCCTCTTTGCGTGTGTAGTGCCGTGTAGTAGTTCGCTAATTTGATGGGTTTTCCAGGTCCACATCTGGGGTCTCCCAAACCACTGTTTACTGGGTACCCTGGTCGTTTTCCGCCCGTGAATCCTCTGCTATCACCTCGCGGATGTTGCTCCCCTTCTGATTTTGGAAACGGTTATTTCAAGCAGCTCTGTTTCCCTGGTATCCATTGTGCGGTCGGCTTCTACATTCTCGTATCCGATGCCCTGCTTTTCCACACCTTAGGCATAATTTCCCATTCATGCTCCGGACCTATTCTTCTTTAGACAGATTCAGAGCGGGTCCTGTTCTTGACTTGTCTAACTCCATTGATTCGCCTGGTGGTAATGCTCGACTTTCTCCTCAAGGTGCTTGTGGTTTGAAGGTTCCGTCCACGTTCCTGGTTGATTGGACCACTCTGTGCGCTATAGTATTTTCAGAGTTGCTCTGAACCATGTTTAATTTGCTTTATTTGTCGATTGCCCAACTTGCAATCCGTTCGGCTGTCGTATAGTGCAGGTCAGAGATTCCCCATGCCTCGCGGAATCTCTCACTACAGTTCCTCAGAAGGATGATGTAGAGAGTCGCATCATCAATCTCAGACTCGTATTCCAATAGTCGACATTCGTTCCAATATGCTGAGAATGTTTGTTTACCTTGCTGGAGTTTTTCTAGCTTTCGTCTTGCTGTTTCTTTGGCGTTGGGATCTCCAAATTGTTCGAAGAGTGTCGCCTTGAACTCTTGGTATGTGACCCATTCCCTCTGCTTCCTTCTATCTTGGAATGTCATGATCCATTGTCCTGCGAGTCCTCTGAGCAGAGATTCCACATATGGAATCTTGATCTCGTCATGTTGTTCTCCGTATCCTTTAACGGCAAAATACCCTTCGCATTGTGCTAAGAATATTCGTAGCTTGTCTTCAGCTCCTTCATATGTGTCGGGTTCCTTTGCTTTTGGTCATTGGACATTTGCTTGTCCTGTATTTCGCGTGGCGGCGAGAACTGCCTGAAACTGATCTTCAGTTATTCCAAGTATGCTGGTTCCTGGTGCCGGAGCTGCTGGGACTGGTGGCCCAGGTACTGCGGATCCCGACATTCTCTCAGGTCGTGGAGTTCCAGCTGGAGAGCGATTGACTGGTGATCCTTTCTCTGGGGTTACTGGGCTTGCTGCTCTCGAGGGTTCTGCTGAGACGTGATCTAGGGCGTCGCTGAATCCTCCTAGATTAAGATTTTGATCGTCGATGTCAATATCTCCATCCCTATCTGCGTTGCAGGATGCCGTCTTGTATCGTTTGGCGTCGCACTAGGTGACGCTTTGTAATGTAACGATCCCTTTCTAGATAGTTAGTTCTTGGCGACGGGGAACGATACTTATCGTTTCAGTCTTCTTCTTTCTTTGTCTTACGCTAGCTTTAGGTCTCTGCCTACGTTACCGATAGTACAAGACCTTTCTGTTCTATCGGAAACGCCTATCGTAAACTTTCTCTAACTCGTCTTCTTAACGAGCGCTTCCTGGCGTAACGATAATATTGCAATAAAGATAAAGATCGTAAAGGTGTTTTATATTCGTTAAAGTAATAAGTAGGAAAAGTACTTAGAACAAAGCGTGAAGAACCTATCTTCCTTGGCCACATCGGCCTCCTTATATAGTGTTCTTCCCGCCTTTAATCATGTGACCTAAAGTGGTCACATGCGCAAAACCAAATCATAACAAACTAGTCATGTGACCAAAGTGAGCACAGGCTCAAAACCCATGACCTTATAGCGAGATCATATGCAAAACTCATAAACCAATCATAATACAATAAACAAGTCATATGACTCCACTGAGTCATATGCGCGAAACCCATGAACACATAATGAGGTCATGTGCGAAACATACATCATATGCGCAAGGCTTACCTGCAAGGCATACTCACAAGGCATACTCGACAGGCGCATGTCTCATGACTCATATTTGAGCCATGTGCGAAAGCATCACAAATCCCACACATAACAAATCATATACCCCGAATGTGTTACATGCGCAAAACAATAACATACCTGTGACTCATAACCCTGTGTCATGTGAAAACCTTTTCCATACTAAGTCGTATTCGTGACAAAAACATACAACAACACCAAAAAGATATCACCAACATCATGGGGGCAATACATGGATAAGGAATGAAGATCAAACCAACAAAATGCGAATTCCACGAGGAAGAAACAGAATACCTTGGATTTATCATCAATGGAAGCGGGGTCAAGGTCGACCCTGTTAAAACAGTAGCTATATGGGATTGGGCCAAACCAAACAACAAAACAGATGTCCAATGCTTTATGGTATTCTGCAACTTTTATCGAAGGTTCATAGAGGGGTTTAGCAGGCTTGCAAAACCACTCTATAATCTAATGAAAAAAGACAAAAAAATAGGAATGGGGAGAAACGGAACAAAAGGCATATGATGCAATACGAACGTATCTAACATCGGCACCCATATTGGTCCATTTCAACCCAAACCGAAGGACAATGATCGAAACGGATGCTTCAAAATATGTATGCTCAGGTATACTATCGCAACAATGTGACGATGGAAAATGGAGGCCAGTATCCTATCGATCCAAGACAATGACCCTCGCAGAGTGCAACTACGATGTTGCAAACAAAGAACTATTAGCAATAATTCAAGCATTAAAAGAATGGAGAAGATATGTTTCGAACAACGACCATCCAGTCCAAGTTCTAACCGACCACAAGAACCTTGTGCTGTTCATGACTACGAAAGAATTGAACCACTGCCAGATAAGATGGATGGAACACCTCAGCAAATACAACTTCAAAATCGAATACCGATCAGGCAAAGAAAGTGGAAAGCCAGATGCTCTCACGAGGATTGCAAGCGACAAACCACAAACGAAAGAAGACGAAAGGATGAAACAAAAAACACGGACCGTATTACCAAAAACCTACTTCGAGGTAATGGAGGTTATCCAATTCACATCAAAGGAAGAAAGAGGAATTGAGAACGCAAACACGAAAGACAAAACAATCCAGACAATAAGAGAAGCCTTAGAAGAAGGAAAAAAGGAGATGAAAGGAATTGCACTGGGGTTATGCCAATGGAAGGACGGAAATATGTGGTACGATGGAAAACAATGGATCCTGGAAGAAGAGGAGATAAGGACAGACATCATAAGACAACACTATGATATCCGAATAGTAGGACATTGAGGAACGGCTAAAACCACAGAATTCATCATGAGGTCATTCTATTGGCCAGGACTGTGCGAAGATGTCAAACGATATGTCAAAAACTGTGACATATGCCAGAGGACGAAAACGGCTAAACACGCACTATATGGATTACTAAAATCAAACTAAGTCCCCGAACAACCGTGGGAAACAATTACTGTAGATTTCATCACGGACCTACCAACATCGGAAAATTGCGATAGCATCTTGGTCGTGGTGGATCGCCTGACCAAAATGAGTCATTTTATTCCGGTTAGAAAAGACATCAACACGAGGGATTTTATACAAACATTCTTCCGAGAGGTCTTTCGACTTCACGGCCTCCCAAAGAATATCATTACCGATCGAGGAACACTATTCACATCGGGACTATGGAAGAAACTAACCGGAGAAATGGGGATACAAAATAGAATGAGCACACCGTTCCACCCACAAACGGATGGACAAATTGAACGGGTAAATGTGATACTAGAACAATATTTAAGGGCTTATGTCAGTTATCAGCAAGATGATTGGTGCAAGCTGTTATCCATGGCCGAATTCGCATACAACAATGGAAATCAAGAAACAATTGGCACGACACCCTTCTTCGCAAATTACGGACAACATCCACAAAGTCAGACCACATATCATATGATTAATGATGTGATACCAGATAAAACCGATATGGGGAAACTACACTAAACATTACAATACGAAATGAGTCAAGCACAACAACGACAGAAAGAACAACACGATAAGCACCGAAGACCAGATCCGAACATACGACTACGAGATATGGTATGGCAAACACCACGCAATATTCATACAATGCGACCATCAAAGAAATTGGAATACAAGAAAATAGGACTATTCCGGATAGTGGAAAAAGTGGGCAGCCGAGCTTATAAACTCGACCGTCCCCCCTTAATGTGAATACACAATACATTCCACATCTCACTCCACGAACTACACAACGACAATAAGTTTCCTTCACAAATACTTATTCATCCTCCTCTGATCGAACTCGACGGAGAACCACAATACGAGCTCGTCAAAATAGTTGATTCCCGCTTCTTCCACGGTCACCTCCAATACCGAGCCAAGTGGACAGGACATTTTCCAGAACACGATAAAACTTGGTACTTCGCATACAACTTCGAAAACGTACAAGATGCCATCTCTACCTTCCACCAGCGATACCCAGGCAAGCCCGGCCCAGGTGACGATCACATTCAACCAAGACAAAGGACAGGGAAAGACTCCCGTGCCGTTGCAGCAACACGAGTGCTGGGGCGATAGCCCCCGCCAAACCACACCCACCAGCCCCAAATACTCATTCCTGGGGCCAACCGACAAAGAACTCCAGGAAAGGGAAAGACAAGCACAGCAAAACGCCATGTCTTGGACGGTATGCTACGATGATGGTTGCCAAACACACTTTGGCGATAAAGAAGGCTCGGGATGGTTCCCGAGGGAATGTCGAAAGCGTGGCCCACGCCCAGACCACGTCCTGAAGCATTGGCAACAATGCTTCAGAAATGGGTGCAGGATGCACAGGGCACAAAAAATATCTGCGGAATTCTACCCGCAGAAGGATGGAAGCCGAAAAGAGTTGGAAGGAGAAGATGCCAGAAAGGCATGGGCCACCAGGACGTGGTCCAAAGAGGGAGGAGCCTCAAAGTTCCTCGGCAGACACGGAACCGGATGTCAGGAGCCTACACAGGCAGATCTGGGGACTCTGAGAACACCTGGGCAAAGTCGAAACCACAATTTCAGCAAACGACAAAACGATAGCGGAGCTTAAACAGCTGAATGACAATCAGCGACACACGATCGAGATGGCGAATCTGACTCTGGAATCGGTAATGGTCAGATGGAGGACGGCAGATGAAAAGTTCCACAAGCTGAGAAGGACCATGCGCTCGGCAGGACAGGAACTATTGAAACTGGGAGAAAAAGCCTGATGGGACTCAGGCTTAGGAGGAGGGGAGCTAATGTCACGAACGTGGCTTAGCGAGGAAAGGGTTTTCATGTGATACATGGTTATGAGTCACAGGTATGTTATCGTTTCACGCATATGACCTATTCGGGTTATATGATTAGTTATGTGTTGGATTTGTGATGCTTTCGCACATGGCTTAAGTATGAGTCATGTGACATGCGCCTGACGAGTATGCCTTACGAGTGTGCCTTACGGGTAAGCCTTGCGCATATGATTTTTGTTTCACACATTACCTTATTATGATGTTATGGGTTTCGTGCATATGACTCAGTCGAGTCATATGACTTGTTTATTGCGTTATGCTTGGTTTATGAGTTTCCCACATGACCTCCCTATGAGGTCATGGGTTTTGAGCATGTGATCACTTTGGTCATATGACTAGTTTGTTATGATTTAGTTTCGCACATGTGACCACTTTAGGTTACATGATTAAAGGCGGGAAAAACACTATTTAAGGAGGCCGATGCGGCCGAGGAAGATAGGTTCTTCACGCTTTGTTCTAAGTACTTTTCCTACTTATTACTTTAACAAATATAAAATACCTTTACGATCTTTATCCTTATTGCAATGTTATAGTTACGCCAAGGAAGGCGCTTTACGAAGTAAACTTTGAGAAAGCTTATGATAGTCGGTCCCGGTAGAAGACAAGGGTCTTGTACTATCGGTAACGTAGGCAGAGGCCTAGAGTTATTGTAAGACAAAGGAAGAAGAAAGGAAGAGAAGTATCGTTCCCTGTTGCCAAGCACTAACTATCCAAAGAGGGATTGTTACAAGTGGCCATAACAACAGATGCGAACATTACAGTATTGATGGCTGGTGTAACAATCCCCTTTCAGATGGTTAGTTCTTGGAGATGGAGAACGATACTTCTCTTTTCCCTTTTCCTAGTCTTATGATAGCTCTAGGCCTGTGCCTACCTTACTGACAGTACAAGACCTTAGTCTTCTATCGGGAATGCCTATGGTAAGCTTTCTCAAACTCTCCTTCATGAAGAGTTCTCTTTGGCGTAACAATAATAAAGGTCGTGATAACGATAAAGAGAGTACAGGTGTTTTATTTTTGTTATGGTAATAAGTAGGAAAAGTACTTAGAAGTCAATCTAATTTTATTTAAACTCGTACCGCCAACACTGGCATACAACGAGCCCCCGCCGGTACAGGGATACTGCTAACCAGTATACTACTAATCCTAAGCTAACTAAGTCTATGGTCCTGCACCTACCAGCCCCGAGTCATGCCCGCACGAGAACTAATTACAAAATTATGAAACAACCTAGCGCCTGCCCTGGTCTAAGTCTGTAGCCTCTCTGGTATGAAGCCAACCAGCACTAAGTGTAGCTGAAGCCGAGCAAAAGACCAACCCAACCAGGTTCCTCGTCCAACAAACATAAAACACTACTACTCGGTCAAAAACCATCCCGCGAAACCTCCACCACAATAGAAAGCCAACAAAATATCAAAATAAACCTACAGATGGCATAATGGCAGGGAGGAGGCGACCTACATATCCACCTTTCGCACCCACATGCCAGGCCGTTGACCCTGTGAACCCACTTTGCTAGTTGCCTCTGAAGAGTGTACCAGTGAGCAAGACCGGTACCCATTGCCTGTCCCCCAAACAAAACAATATTTAAACAAAAGAAATACATAGAGGTAGTAACAGACCAATAAGGTCAGTAGGGCCTATCTCCCACCTATAGTGCCATGCCTCTTCCTGCCAAACCTGCAGCCAAACCAAAGAAACCAAACAAACCACACAAAACCAAGCACGTAAGATTCAAACAAGTCCAACCAGGTAGTCGCAACCCACTATGCACACAGGTGGCCATCAGGCAACCGGTTTGTCAGGGAGCTTTGCAGCACTTAGCAGCTTCTCCCAACAGCCCAAGCCTGACTGGAAACAGTTAATTAGACCTCGCCCAACTTGATGCAGGCCTGACTGGTGCTTGCATGTACCTCTCCCCCCCCAATCAGTGCCCCCCATGCCCTACACACCAGACCTCATAGAGTCCATCTAGCCCCCCCAGCCCCTCAGACAGGTCAACCATCCAATAGCTACAGGACAGCTTATACTTAGCCCCATTAGGCAGCTATTGGTCTTGGCCATGCTAACAGAGCCAGAACCCCCAACATCGTATAGTCGAGGGAGGCCCACCAGCCACAGCTGAGAGCTACGAAGAAGGCAGCACCAATACAAGGAGGTACTGGCACCAGCCACACCATCTAACCCAGCCAAACCGAAGTCCAACCTAGTCGGAAAAGAGTAAGCAGAGCCAGCTAAAGCCAGCCCCACAGGACCGAAAAAAGCAGACTAAACAACGGGCAAGAGGCACCCCCAACCGATGTGACAGAAAGGGGGAGGGCGAACAAACAGAAGTAGACAAACAGAAGGTAGGCTCCACTTGCAATGGGTCAAGCTACCAACTCCAATTCACAACCGAACAACCCAAATGCACTGATAACGTGAGTGTCTGGCAGCTAATTATTCCACACCACTCCAGGCAGCAATGAAAAACCACACCAGGGGGCAAGATATTGTAGGATCAAAGACATTCCCACCGAGGCCAGGAGGAGACACCTGACTGAATCACTGTAAATGCCTCAAGGATAAAACTTTCCAAGAAAACGGCGATAAATAACATTGTAAGATTCTGACCGTAGAAACATAATGTAACGAGTAGGGGCTGGTCAGGTACTGCCCTGCCACCTCAGAAGTGATGTGGCCAGTACGATGAGTTGAAGACACTGGATAGTCATCAAGCGAACCTGTAGACGTTTTGTATCATGAGAACTAAGGACTCCGTTAAAACCCAACAAGAATATGAGCTGGCTCAAAGAACGACATGGGTGATCCCCCCAAACACAATGTTCTATCACCCTCAATCGAACACGAAACCTGCGAGTAGATGATAAACAGGAAGCCGAAGACATTTTACCGAAATTGGCTCATAGGCGACACTGATGAAGTGCTCGAAGTCACAGCATCGTGAGAAACTATCAGGCAATAAAATAAGAAGCAAACAAGTAATCCGTCATGCAACGCCAACAGGCCTTAACACTAAGAACTCCAGGAACTACTGAGTGAACTCAGATATCTCCCCCAGAATCTAAGGCGTCAAGGCCCATCATGGGTGCGAAAGAAACGCTCGGGGCGAAGTAACGGCAAGGACGAGGAAAAGTACTTAGAACAAAGCGTGAAGAACCTATCTTCCTGGGCTGTACTAGTCTTCTTATATAGTATTCTTCCCATCCTGAGTCATGTGACCTAAAATAGTTATATGTGCAAATCTAAATTATAACAAACAAATTATGTGACCAAAGTAAGTATATAGTCAAAACCTATGACCACGTAGCAAGGTCATGTGTGAAACTCATAAACCAATCATAATACAATAAACAAATCATATGAGTCTAAGTAGTCATATGCGTGAAACTCATGATCTCATAATGAGATAATGTGCTAAACATAAATCATATGCGCAAGGCATACCTGCAGGGCACACTTGCCAGGCAAGGCATACCTGCAAGGCACACTTGCCAGACACATGTACCAGGTACACATCCCATGACTCATACTAGAGTCATGTGTGAAACATAACAAATCATAACATAACAAGTCATGTGACTCGAATGAGTCATACGTACAAAACATTAGTATTCCTATGACTTATAACTATGTGTCACATGAAAACCTTTTTCTCTCCAAGCCACATTCATGACATTAGCTCCTCCTCCCCTAAGCCTGAATCCTATCAGACCTTTCCCCTAAGTTTCACTAGTTCCCATCTAGCAGCTCGCATAGACCTCCAAAGGTGAGTGAACTTATTGTCTGCCGTCCACCACCTTATCCTCACCGATTCCAAGCTGAGGTTTGCTATTACAATTATGTGCTACTGATTATCATTCAGCTGTCTTAGCTCTGTGATCATTTTTTTGTTTGATGATATTGTCGTCATGGGACAGCCCAGTAGTTCCCAGAGTTCATGGATTTGCCTATGTAGGCTTCTGATATCTAGTTCTGTATCCAGAGAGGAGTTTTGGGCCGCGCCCTCCCCAGACTATGTCCTCATGACCGAAGCCTTTTTCATGTCCTCCTCTTCCAACTCTTTCTTGCTTTTGTCCTTTTGCGAGTAGTATCCCACAGAGATTTTCTTTGCCCCATACATCCTGCAAGTGTGTTTGAAGCACTATTGCCAGTCCTTTAGGGTATGGTATGGGTGTAGACCATGCTTTCAGTATTCTCTCGAGAATCATCCTGAGCCTTCTTTGTCACCAAAGTGTGTTCAGCATCTGTCATTGTAGCATACCATCCATGACATGGCATTATACTGTGCTTGCGTTTCCCTTTCCTTGAGTTCTTCTTCAGTTGGCAGCATGAATGAGTATTTGGGGCTGGTCGATAAGATGTAGTGTGAGTTACTGCCTCAGCTCTTGTGTGCTTGCAATGGCATGAGAGTGTTTCCCTCACCTTTATCTTGATTGAATGTGATCGCTACCAGGGCTGGGCTTGCCTGAGTGTCACAGGTAGAAGGTTGAGAGGACATCTTATACTTTTTCAAAGTTTTGTTTGTAATACAAAGTTTTATTGTGTTTGGGTGAATAGCTGGTCCAGTTGGCTTGGTGTTGGAGATGACCGTGGAAGAAGCAGGAATTGACCATCTCATCGAGTTTGTATTCTGGTTCTCTACTGTGTTCGATTAGAGGAGAAGAAATAATTGTTTGCGAGGGAAACTTGTTATTGTTGTATAACTCTAGGAGGTAGATGTAGAATGTGTTGTGTATTCATATTGAGGGGGGAAGGTTGAGCATATAAGCTTGGTTGCCCACTCGTTCTAGTATCTGAAATGGTCAGATTTTCTTATAGTCCAATTTCTTCGATGGTCGAGTCATATGAATATTGCATAGCAGGAGCCATACCATATCTCCCGATTGTATGTTTGGATCCGGCCTTTGGTGCTTATTTTATTTTATTTTTTGCCATTGCTGTTGTTGACTGATTTCATATTTTAATGTCTCCTATAGTTTTCTCATGTTTGTTTTAGCCAGTATTATGCCGTTAAGCGTAAAATATTTGGTCTAACTTTGTGGATGTTACCCATAATTCGTGAAGAAAAATGTCGTGCCAATTGCTTTTTGTTTTCTGTTGTTGAATACAAACTCTGCCATTGATAACGGCTTATACTAATCGTCTTGTTAATAATTGAAGTAGGCCTGTAAATATTGTTCGAGTATTGCATTGACATGTTCAGTTTGTCCATCTGTTTGCTGGTGAAATGCAGTGCTCAGCTGATTTTGTATACCCCTTTCTCCGGCTACCTTTTTCCATAATCTTGATATGAACAAGGTTCCTCAATCTGTAATAATATTCTTCGGCAGGCTATGCAGTCTGAAAACCTCTCAGAAGAAGGTTTGTATAAAATCCCTCATATTCATATTTTTTCTGACTGGAATAAAATGACTCATTTTCGTCAGGTGATTTACCACGACGAGAATACTATCACATCCTTCTGATGGAAGTAGGTATGTGATAAAATCCATCGTGATTGTTTCCCAGGGTCATTTGGGAACTTCATTTGATTTCAGTAATCTGTAGAGTGCATGTTTAGCTATTTTTGTCCATTGGCATATGTAGCAATTTTTGACATATCGTTTGACACCTTCATGCCTTCCTAGTCAATTGAATGACCTTGTGATGAATTCTCTGGTTTTTGCAGTTCCTCTATCTCCTGCCATTGAGATGTCGTGATGTTGTTTCAGGATGCTCATCCTTATCTTTTCTTCATCTTGAATCTATTGTTTTTCATCATACCACATATTTTCGTCTTGCCATTGGCATAAACCAAGGGCAATCTCCTTTATCTTTTGTTTTGCCTTCCTTTAATGCTTTTCTTATTATCTGAATCATTTTGTCTTTTTCGTGTACTTTCTTGCTTTCTTTTTCCTCATCTGGAGTAAACTCCATAACTTCCATTGCTTTAAAGTAGGCTTTGGGTAATGGGGTTCGTGTTTTCTGTTTGATCATTTCATCTTCTTTTGTTTGTGGTTTGTCACTTGCAATCCTTTTAAGAGCATCTGGTTTTCCGCTATCTTTTCCTGGCTGGTATTTAATATTGCAGTTGTATTTGCTGAACTCTTCCATCCCTCTTATTGGATGATTGTACAGTTCTTTTATGGTCATAAACTGGACCAGATTCTTGCGATCGGTTAAAACCCGGACTGGATGGTGGTTGTTGAGGATGTATCTTCTCCATTTCTTCAATGCCTGAACTATCGCCAATAGTTCTTTTTCTGCAATATTATAGTTGCATTCAGCGAGAGTCATTATTTTGGACTGATAAGATATTGGCCTCCATTTTCCATCTTTGCATTGTTGTGACAGTAACCCTGAGCATACATATTTGGAGTTGTCTGTTTTGGTTATTGTTCTTCGGTTTGGGTTGATGTGGACCAATATTGGTGCTGATATCAGATGTGCCCTGATGGCATCATAGGCTTTTTGTTCTGTTTCTCCCGATTTCCATTTCTTGTCTTCTTTGGTTAGGTTATAGAGTGGTTTTACGAGTCTGCTAAACTCTTCTATGAGCCTTTGATAAATGTTGTAAAATCCCGTGAAGCATTGAATATCCCTTGTGTTGTTAGGTTTTGCCCAATCCCATACTGCTGCCATTTTGACATGATCAACCTTGACTCTTTTTCTGTTGATGATGAATCTAAGGTATTCGGTTTCTTCCTTATGGAGTTCGCACTTTGTTGGTTTGATCTTCTTTTGTAATCCCTGTATCGTAGTCATCATGTTGCTAAAGTCCTTTGGATATTATTGCATATTTTCCGAATAGATGAGTACATCGTCCAGGTATACGATACAACATATGTTGAGGTACTTGTTTAGTACCATATTGATCCATTGTTAAAATGAAGCTGGTGCATTGGTTAACTCAAAGAACACAACCAGGTATTTGAACATTCTATATTGTGAGGCCAATGTAGTTTTCCATTCGTCCCCTACTTTGATCTATATGTTATGGTATGTATCCTTGACATCCAATCTGGTGAAGTATCTTGCTGATCGTAATCTGCCTAATACGTCTCTAATCAAAGGTAGTGGAGACTGATCTTTTTTTGGTAACTGAATTGAGGGCTCTGTAGTCAACACAGAGTCTTACTTTTCAGTCCTTTTTGTTGATGAATAGTATAGGAGCTTCTCATGACCCAAAGGAGTCTCTGATCCATCCTCTGTTCACGTTTTATTCGATGTATTTTCTGAGTTCTTTGAGTTCTGCCTCTCCTAGTAGCTATAGCCTTTTATAGGGGATTTTATTTGGTTTTACTGTTTTGTTGTCTTTGTCCAGCTGAATTTCATGGTCAATTCCTCGTCTTCTGGGTGGTAGCCCTTTGGACTCCTTTTCCTGGAATAGATTTGTTAATTGATAATATTCTTGCGGAATCAATTCTTTCCATCTCTTTTTACTCTGATGTTTCCTATCTTAGATCGCTAGTTCTGTGCTACTGTTGATTTTTGCTAAGACTGCTTTTTCATTTGTATATGTCCATTTGAGAACTCCTATGATGTCTCCTCCTCGATAATACCTTTTGAAGGCCTGTGCTGTCATTTCTCTGATGTCTATTCTTTCTGTTGTGCTGGGCTGAGTTTCCCCTGTTCTCCTAAACCTCTTGTTTCCTCTGATGGTTTCATCCAGTTGATCTACTTAGTATAGACTTTTATTGTTTATCTTTTCAATGATCAATTGTAGGATTCGATCGCCTTTCTGGACTTCATAGTCTTCTTGAGCTAGGTTTGCCAAGTACACTTTGATTTCACCTGTGTAGTCAGTATCTTTTTTTTATTTTTTATTTTTATTTTTTATAATTTTATTTATTTATCTGTTTTAATGAAAGTAAGGCTAGAGGTCATATCAGCTCTCGCCATGTAGACCTGCACCTCTACCCCGCCTTGTTCTCAAGCAGCCAGAAGAAAAACCATGACCCAGAAAGGCAAACACCAGCAGCCAAGTGCCCAACCCTAAGGTCCCACGACTTGAGTGCGGAGGTGTCTCTCCTAGAGCCACTAATACTCAACCAGTCCTCGCTTTAAAAAACTCCCCTGCAAGTCTCCCATACGGCTATCTATAAATAGTAAAGACAGAAAGCCCGGAAACCCATTCTTCAAAGCAAGGAAAACCCCCATCCCCACAGCGTACCCTCCACTGAACAGAGGAAAACCCAAACTAAAGAAACCCCAAATCAACGGCTGAAACCAATCCCTCGCCTACAATAACCAGATACCAACCCAACCTGTACCCCTCGCTTGGGACAAACCAAAGGCCAGGCCTCGCCTGTGAAGTTGAAAAAACGAATAGGTGTGCCGTATAGATGACATAAACTTATGTCTTGGGCATATAGCCCACGGTCGCAAGCAGGAGAAACCGAAAGGAAAGAGTGCCCGCTGGGAGCAAGAGGTATTGGCAGAACGAGAACCCCAAGCCATCCATCGGGGAGGGGCGAAGGGGCTGCCCTAAGCAGCAAAAGAGGGAGAGGTAGTAGAGTACCAGCCAACAGTAGTAGGGTACCAGCTGACGTGACTGAAGAGAAAAAGGGAGGAAGGGCCAAAGGCCCCAGTGCTGACCCAACCAACCAAAACCTATTGCCGTATTACCGCGTCTCTCATGTAGTCCCTTGTTCTCTGAGAGATAGTGTCACTTAGTGGAAGGGATCCCACCGGTGGTAGGAAGGTGGAAGGGTGAGGTAAGGAAGGTGACCAAACTTGAACTGAGCTACTCGGAGGGTATGGTCAAATCTCTCCGCGAGACAGACCCTAAAGTTACTAGCCGAAGGGTTCCCCAACAGGGATCGTGCAAGTGGGGAGAAGGACGTCCACCACTGCCAGCGCCGTCTGGAAACGAAGAGAGGAAGCCGACTGTGCTGAAGCTAAGCGAGCCCCTATTAGCAAGACAGGACAACTGGGCGAGCCCAGATAACTCTCCCATCAAGCAGACAAGAGACAAGCGAGGCCAACGTGGAAGAGGATGGAAGAGTTAACTGTGCCCCTAGGCAGGAACCATCGAGGTGGCAGAGGGGAGTGGGGGGGCCCACGATAGTTGACATGGTGTTGCTAAACTATGTGGGAGGAAAATAGGAGAGACGGAGCGTGCTGTGTAGTCAGCATCAATTACTCCAGTATTGGTCATGAGTTGATGTTTAACTGCTAGACCACTGCAGAATGCTATCTGTCCATAAGTGCCATCTGGTAGTACAATGACTATTCCTGTTGCAATCATTACCTGCCTATTGACAGATAGGTATCTTAGTCCTCTCGTTGGCATACAGGTCATGTCCTGCTACTCTCTTCAAACCCTTGGTAGGCACCTTTGCCGCTTAGTCCAGTTGTTGTATCTGGACTCTCTTTTCTTGCCCCATTTTGGTGAACTTTGCATGCAAAGTTTCTTCTTCTGCTTCTTGTATTGGTGTTGAGTAGTCTACTAGTGAACAGTTGAGACATCGTGTTGCACATAGTTCGCTGGTGAAGGTCATTTGGTTCTCATTCCAATCGATTATCAGGTTGTGTCTTCTTAACCCTGGTATCCCTAGAACTATCTCATACTTCTTAAGATCTGCTACCTGGGTATTTGCCATTTCTCTATGGCTGTCAATGTCTATAGGTACTTCTACTACGTGGGTTATACAATCAATTTGCACCTAACTTCCCACCTACTAAGTAAACTTATCTTGCTTTCTTCATTTTCTTGATAGAGAGGCTGTATTTTTTGCAGATTTTCTTGTAGAGGAAATCTTTGGTAGCTCCCGAGTCGAGTATTACAGATATTCTTGTTTCATCCTTTTTTTTCTTGTATATCTTTGTCTTGATCATCATATGATTGCCATCTTCTCCTCATTAGGTATGTAGTACCGTGTAGTAGTTGGCTAACTTGATGGGCTTTCCTGGTCCACATCTTGGGTCTCACAGACTACTATTTACTGGTGACCCTTATTGTTTTCCGCAGATAGGTCTTCGGCAATCATCTCGCGGATGTTGCTTTTTTTTGCAACTGGAAGCAATTGTTTCCAGCTGCTTTTGTCCCTTGGTATCTGTTTTGCGGTTGGCTTTGACATTTCCCTATCTGATATCCTGCTTTTCCATAACTTAAATAGAGTTTCCCATTCATTCTTCTAGTATATTCTTCTTTGGATAGATTCAGAGCTGGTCTTGCTCTTGATTTGTCTAATTTTATTTGTTCTCCTGGTGGCAATGTCTTGCTTTTACTTTAAGTTGCTGGTAGTTGGCAAGTTCCATCCATGTTCTTGGATGACTCGACCACTTGCTATGCTATGGTGCTTTCCAAATTGTTTTGAACCATGTTTAGTTTGCTTCCCTGATCGATCACGCATCTTGTATATCGTTCTGAACTTGTATAATGAAGGTCAGAAACTCTCCATGCTGCTCGTAGTCTTTCTCTACAGTTTTTTGCCAGAATGATATAGAGGGTGGCATCGTCAAATTCTTCCTGGTATTCCAATACTCGACATTCGTTCCAGTATGCCAAAAACAACTGTTTTCCTTGTTGGAGTTTTTCCAACTTCCATCTTGCTGTTTCCTTGGCATCGGGGTCACCGAACTGCTCTAAGAGGGTTGCCTTGAATTCTGCATATGTAATCCATTCCTTTTGGTTTCTTCCATCTTAAAAAGGTATAATCTATTGCCTGGTAGGTTCTTTCAATAGAGATTCCACAAAGAGAATTTTGATCTCATTGTGGTATTCTCCGTATCCCTTGAAGGTAAAGATATCCTTTACATTGTGCTAGGAATATTTGTAGTTAATTTTCCGCTCCTTCATACGTGTCGGGTTTTTTTGCTTTCAGTCGTTGGATATTTCCTTGTCCTACATTTTGTGTTACTGTGAGAAATGCCTAAAACTGCTCCTCAGTTCTTCCAGGTATACTGGTACCTAGTGCCGGAGCGGCTGGGCCTGGTTGTACTAGTGTGGCCATACCCTACATTCTCTCAGTTAGCGGAGTTCCTGTAGGAAAGCTATCGACTGGTGATCCGTTATCTGGGGTTAGGGGATTTGCCGCCCTGGAGGTCCTTACTGAAATGTGATCTAGGGCATTGCTAAATGTCCCTAGAGTAAGGTTCTGATTGTTAATGTCGATATCTACTTTCCTGTCTTCATTGAAAGAAGCCATCTTATATCGTTTAGCATCGCTTTAGGTGACACTTTGTAATGAAACAATCGCCCTTCGATTGGTTAGTTCTTGGCGATGGTGAACGACACTTTTCTTCTTCTTTTTACTAGTCTTACGATAGCTTTAGGCCTACGCCAACAGTACCAATAGTGCAAGACCTTTGTCTTTTATCGGGAACCACTATCGTAAGCTTTCTCTAACTCTCCTTCTTGAAAAGGTCTATTTAATATAATAATAATAAAGGCCATGATGATGATAAAAAGTATAAAGGGGTTTTATATTTCTTATAGTAATAAGTAGAAAAAGTACTTAGAATTCAATCCAATTTTATTTAAACTCGTACCACCAACACTAGCATACAATAAGTTCTCGCTAGTATAGGGATACAATCAAGCAGTATACTACTAATTACAGGCTACCTAAATTTACCATCCCACACCTACTATCCCCGTATCATGCCTGCACAAGAACTAATTACAAGACCATCAAACAACACAATACTCTCCCAAGTCCAAATCTGTAACCCCTCTTGTATGAAGCCAACCAGCACTAAGTGTAGCCGTAGCTGAACAAATAACCAATCCAACCAGGTTCCTCATTCAAAAAACATAAAACCAGTACGACCTGATCTGAATGCCGTCCCGCGAGAACCTCTTCCACAATAGAAATCCACCTAAGTACCTCCACTCAATAATTTCGGAACAATCAGCCAACTACCCCAGCACCTACCTTATCCTTAAACAAAAGTAAGAGCCAAAATAGGGAAGTACAAAGACCTGAGGATGGCCGACTTACAGGGTGAGGGCTCCCTAGCTGAGAGGGTATGAACCATCATAGAAAATCTGGGAAGGACCACAGTAGCAGTGCAATCCAAAAACCTCGGCAGATACAGCCAGCACAATGAGGTCTCTGAGCTGTTGACAACTGGCTGAGCACATTTAAGGCCCTGATTGGTTGCACAGGACCCATTTTATTTTTACACACAAATGACTGTTTATTTTCTACTGTAAAATGGAAGAACCAAATGACGGCTTGGTAACTGTAATAGCTATTGACTGTCCATTTCGATACAGTCCTAATACAATTGTTGCTATACAAAATCATCACAATTAAATATTTATGGTATTATTATCTGGTAGAAAAAATTCTTTATGGTATAATATTATCAACAACACATCTTCAATTCTGATATCTAACAATTTCATCATGAGTACGCGAGGTGAAAATAATCGCATCCATGCTGCCATCATTCAACAACGAGTCCATATTGTGATCAGTGCAGAATTAGATGTCAATTTCTTCCTTCCTTGACAATATGTCCACACTTCTAGTTGTACCGGTCACCGATATACCGCAGAAATTCTCAGATCACATCTACGTCAAGTCATGGAGCTTATCCGCATTCCTATTATCACATTCTTGGAGCTTCCAGACTGGATTATTTAATATGACCTACTTTCACCATCCTAGCATATAAGTGTTGAGGAGTAACTTGTTACATTTTTGTAGATGATTGGCCATGGAGCATCAAATAGGGAGATACAAGAGCTGTTCCAGCATAGTAGGCAGACCCTTTCACAGTGAGAATATTACTTGTTGATTATAAGTAGCTATTAGTATAGTATATCTAATATTTAATTCTTTAACTACTAGTTATTTTCATAATGTTTTGCAAGCCCTCCTCTAACTCTACGGGACATCCATTTGCTCCCTACCAAGTAATATTCTAGCTCGTTTTCGAAATGACTGGGGGAAAATGTGTTATTTCTGCGATGTTTGAGGTACAATTGACGGTACCCATATCTTGGCCTATGTTTCAAGCTCAGAGCATGTAGTTTATCGGAACTGTAAGTGTACATTATCCCAAAATGTACTTGCCAGTTGCAGTTTGGATATGAACTTTTTCTATGTCTGTGTTAGGAATACTAGAACCTGATACCTAGGAACCACTCTAAGTAGGGTAACCCCACTCGGAGTCGGAATCTCTGGTCTCCAACACCCCCCTCCGGCTCCCTTACGGTGCCTGTGAGTCATCATATATATTAATTTCAGTTGTGTCCTGTGACTATATTACCACAGAATTGAAGGAGTTAGAATAACACCATATACGTCATCTCCGTCTATCCGACCAGGTCCCGTTCGCAGGATATATGAGAGGGGACCATCGGTTAGGCCTGGGAAGTAGAACAGAGTAATTCCGTCAACTACTCAGAGAGTTACTTGACTTTAAAGACATGACACCTTTGGCATGGGCCGTAAGTAACGGGATGATTTCTCACAAAGAGGTGGTATCAAATGGTAAAGGATCTCTACTAGAGACCAATACATTTACATCCACCAGAAGAGTCTAGAACTCTAAAAAGACACTACCAAAGAAGCCAACGAACTTCACGGAGTGTTGCAACTGGGTTTTGAAACACGTTATAGCTACGGGGTGATTCTCAATAG